>NC_057804.1:501117076-501386856 GCF_018294505.1 Triticum aestivum
TATCTCCCCGCCCTCTGTAAGCACTCTCCCCTTCCGATCCCTCTTGTTAATTTGCTTAGTATGAACCCTAGCTATTTAGTGCTAGTTAGTATGAACCCTAGGATATTTTTAGTGTTAGTTAGTTAATTTAGTGTTAGTTAGTTAGTTAGTATGAACCCTTAGCAGTAGTTCCTAGGTACTAATTAGTTAGTAAGAACTAGGTACTAATTAGCTAGGTACTAGTTTATTTTTATTTATAGTAAGTTTATTTTCAGTAAGAACTAATTGAATTAATAGAACTTGTTAGTAAGAACTTGTTGCTATTTTTTTAGTTAAAGCAATTTTTCCCGTATCGACGTGGACGATGCCTATCCCGCATCCTCGTCGTCGATTCGGTGGAGGACGACACCTGCTTGACCAGATGGGCCATGTCCGGGACTGGGCTCCACCGGGGTGGTACGGGGAGGCGCTACCTACCGGGGGGCGCAGGTTGGTGAGGAGCCAGCCTGTCGTTGACCCGAACCTTCTTTGGTGGCGGTCGCGTGGGCCAGTGATGATCCAGAGGCTCGAGGACTCCGCGGAGGTGGTGCGCCACCATGTCAGTGAGGAGGACGCGCACGTCCGTCGCTACTTGTTTGCGTTGGAGCACAGGCCGTTCTCCAATACCTGGCAGGTTCTCCGGGGATCTCACTTGAGCTATGATCCCGTGATGGTTCCTTCTCTGTGGGTGTCCACCGCTCGCGCTGATACCCGTCGTGTGCTAGGGTTTTAGTTGTATTAGTGATGTTATATGTATGACACTATTTGTGATGTATTAGTGATAATATTCGACGATGTACGGACGTATGAGATGATTTACTTTTGCTTATTGAATGCATGCTAATTTGAGTCCTATAAGATATTTTGAAATATATATCTTGTGTTGCTCAATATCCAAGTGGCCGGTCATGTTTGCAGGTTACACCTCCGAGTGGCCTATGTTTTGCCGGAGTGTTGATTCATTTCCGTTCCGGCAAATTTTAGGCGCTCGATATGTCCTATTTTAGCAAAGGTCATGCCGGATTTTTCCGTGAATTTTGGTATGACTTGTGCCAGAATATGTAGGAAATATCGAGTGCCCCGGATTTGTGTGTTGAGTATCTTGGTAGTTGTCTTCGATCAATTTTCAATTAATGTTTTAACTATGACATAGTAAATGTCTAACGACGAAAAGGATTTCGGTATTTGCAAATACTGCAAAGACGAGCGCGGCCAGTGCGACAGAATCTTCCTAGATGATGATAGGCGCTTCAGCATCAAGCTGGACAAGAACTTCGAAGTGGATACAGTAAGTCACAACGACAAGTCTTTTTTCGTAATTAAGCATGACATCTGCTTCATTTGCTTCAACTTATATTTTTTTACTATTCTACTAGCGTATCCCCTGCCGTGCAAGAGTTTTTGTATTGGATAAGATAGGTTTCAGTCATAGTATGGAGGAAAAGAAAGTTTACTTGAAGATCGAGCATGGTTATATTTTCCATGCAAAATTGTACAATTCAGACGACTACACCTATTTTGGATGCAAAACATGGCGATCACTATGCAAGACTTATGCATTTGAGCCTGATATGGTTATCACCTTTGATATTTGTCCGGAAGATGATATTGAAGGTAATACCGACATCTGGGTTGATGTGCAGACGCCTCCAGTTATACCATTATGTAAGTTTTTCAACCATATTCATGTCTTTGATATTGTTTATTCAAAAATAGTTGACAACTAATTTGTATTGTCAGCTTATTTCGGTGCAAGCAAACATGTCCAGCACTTGGTAGACAACACCGTATACTGTCCTGGGGCTGAACTCAACTGCGAGGAGCTCAGTCATTATGTTTCATGGCTTGAGGATCTTGATACTGTCAAGACAAATTTTCTTCCTGCATTTAGAAATGTTAGTACTGAAAATGTGCGACCAATAGTGTTCGTAATGAACTACGGTCACATCTATTTAGGAAGGATGGTAAAAAATTTACTATTTGTCATCAGTGCATCTTTTCCATACATTATTTTTGAAACTAAACTTCATTGCTAAGTATGTTACCATACGATGTTCTTCAACAGGGACTCCCGATGAATGTTGTGCCCTATGGGATCGAGACTAAAGGTACCATGAGTATTATCAGCTTACGGCAAAGATATCCTACATATTACTTTAGTGCATTCAAGATTAGCGACGGATGCTTAATAGTGCAAGACTGGACCAAATATGTGATGGGGGAGCACAGAGAAGTACGAGGGGGCAGCAAACAGATGTGCTACCCACGATTAGGAGACAGGTTCATCTGCATGCTCCAGCTTGATCAAGGAGGAGAGCTATACATGTTTTATGTTATTTTACCTAAGAGAGAGCAGCAGGAGTGATTAGCTAGCTAGAAATGAGTTTGAGGATGATGATGTGCTACACTATATTACTATGATGATAAAATAGCTAGTGTTGGTGGTAATGACTATGATGATTATTATTAGCTAGTGTTAGTGGTGATTAAATAAATACTATTGGTGGTAATGACTATGATAATGATTAAATAGCTTGTGCTGGCGGATTAGATTCAAGTGGAGGCAACATGTGGTGCACATCGAAAGTACTACTAGTCCAAACTAGATCAAGTTTGGATTAGTAGTATATTTTTGACATGCACCACATATTGCCTCCACTTGAACCTAATCCACCTTCATTTGACACACTGTTATGGACATAATGATGTAAACCTCATAACTGGTATTGTACCAATATTTGTACGATGGCGCATAAATACACTAAAAAAATAAAAATAAAGTACTAGTAGCGATGGATGGAAAACATGCTGCAAGTAGTTACCTTAGCAGTAGCGTGGTGCTGAACAAATGCTGCAGCTATTTGTCCTAGCAGTAGCGCGGGCGGGCACGCGCTACTGCTAAGCAATAGCTGTAGCGCCTTATTAGTAACGCACCTACCCGCGCTACTAGTGAGCACAAAACCAGCACTACTGCTAGGGTTTTTCCTAGTAGTGTCAGTAGCCCCCTGAACCGGTCTTCAAGTTGGGGACGCTCCTCGATTCTTTCGAAATGTTCTTCATCTTCGGTCGTCGGTCTTGAAAACTGGTTTAACAAATCTTCTCATCTTCGATCTGGAGGATCGCCGAAGTAAATCTGAAGAGTTTACACGTCGGGTATCCGAGGAGCCCCTTTAAGTTGTCGGCCTTTATCAATGCCTTGTTATTTTTTAAGCCACACTTTGGGTTTTAAGTTGTTCCCGGTTGGCGGTGTCCTCTTGCATCCGAGCTCCAATGCCAGACTGCTTTTGAGGTATCTTTTGCAGCCGAGCACCAACGACAGACTATATTCGAGTTCCAACGCCGGACTGTATCCGAGGTGTCATAGATCACCTTGGCTTGAGGAAGTTTAAAGGAGGTTAGCCGAGCTTAATGCCAGAAATGCCCTCTATGGAGCTTGCCACTCGCGCCCAAGCTTTATGCCGGATTACATCCGAGGTGGTGCACCACCCCTGACTGCGGGCTGATTTTATGATTGGTGCAATTTATTCTTTGCCGAGATATATAGCAAGTAGCCGTCAAGGTGTGTGTGTCGGTCTAAAACCCGAGATGCACCCTAAGGAAAACATGAAACCGCTGATCCTAGTAGCCCTTGAGACTCAGGTCGATACGCGAAATCGGCCTGAGGATCAACTCCTCGCTCAGCAGCATACATAGGAATAGAAACGCGGTGTAATATACTAGAGATAGTAGTGATTGGCGAATGGGCCCTTGAGAGAGGGTCTTGAGAAGTTGCTGTAATATATTAGCTTGATGCTGGATAGGTCCATATGGCTCCTATTGTTTTCCGAAGATGCGTTTGCGCATAGTTCGGTCAAGCCAAACCCTAAGCACTTTGAATTTTATGCATTGAACAGGCAATGCAGTAGCCCCCGAGACACTGGTCGGGTGGAAACACCAGATCAGGGGATCGATGTGCCCCTTTAATATTTAAAAATAATGAGCGCCAAGCCCAGTAGCCCCCGAGCCTTAATGCAGGCACTGGTGGCCGAATTAAGGATAGATATCCATAGTAAAATCACAAATTATGTGTAATGACTCTATGTATCCAAGTACTTTACATCATTAATGCTCAGATCCGCATTGTACAAAACTTTGTTGACCGACCATCGGCTTCAACCACTTAGGCTAGTAGCCGAGGAGTGTTTTCCTACTTTATAAAGCCGTTATAAGGGCAAAGATTTATGGTAAACAAGGCAATCCGGCCATACGGTTTTATAAACAATGGTACATCGGGAGATATGTTATATTATGTAATGTAAGAAACATCTTCCAAGGAAAATAGTCCCCCTATCGGTTCCTTTGTTTGGGTCATCATGCTTATCATGATCATGAAACCTCACCTCCAGTCAATGTGGGAGGAAAATATTGAGGATTTTGTTCGGGGAAAGTTCCCGAACTCTATTTTATTAATACACCACAATTTTCACTTCCGTCGTTGCCGACCAATGTAATCCTTTAAGATTGCTAGCTTTCGGCTTCACCCAGTCTGAGGTACTTACTCAGATGACCCGGTAGTAACAATCACAGAGGTGCTCCCTTTACCACCTAGTCGAACAATCGGGAACATGGGGGTAAGCACAGGAGCCAGGCAACCCAGCTTGGCCAAAATCTTAAGTCAAATTGATGCATATTTATGGCTTTATAACAATGATTACGGGAGGCAGCCCTTGTATATTAAATACAAATGCCGATTTTATTTTGACTCTGTTGCGACCATTTATTAGTTGAAAGTGGCCCATCGTCGGTTTCTACTCCTTTGTAGATAGTGCATAGAGTTTTTCCGCAATAACATGACAACCCTTAGCCGACGTCTCGGTGCCCGAAGGTGGTTGTGTTAGCGGAAACGAGGCAATCAGATATGTGGGCTTTATAACTTTCACTTAGTCATAGGAGCTTTAAACTGGGGAAGCTAGCTATGAGCCCCCGGTTAGTGTTCGGCGACAGCCAAGGTCAAGCCGTAAACACTTTGGCCAATGTTATGAACGGCCCGTCATTTAACATAGTCATCGTATCGTTGACCAGTTTACGCTTATTGTGACAGTCAATTTTTGGCTTTCTCCACTGAGGTGCTTAACCATGCGAGCTGGAAGCACAATCGCAGTGGTTCTCCCTTTACACACCTAGCCGAACAAAGAGGAACGTAGGAGGCAAGCCCAGGAGCCGGGCAACCCAACTATTGACCGAAGACACAATTTGAAACCGATGCATATATAGCAATATCCGAGAATGTTTTTGTCGAATCCCTAAAGGTGTACGGCATTGCACTATGAGA
Organism: Triticum aestivum; assembly: GCF_018294505.1. Taxonomy (NCBI): domain Eukaryota; kingdom Viridiplantae; phylum Streptophyta; class Magnoliopsida; order Poales; family Poaceae; genus Triticum; species Triticum aestivum. The sequence continues at coordinate 501,122,406 of NC_057804.1, forward strand.
CTTGTGCTAGAAACACACAAATAGTTTAAAAGTGCCATAAGCTTTGAAAACCAAAAAACATCAGTAAAAACTTGACGTCCGAACAAGATCAAGTGTTTGGTGCCAATCCGAAAATTGGAAAAAAAATTGTGCTTCTGTCGTGCTTTAACATGATGCATCCGATCTCAAGACTTCACGTGGGTCAGCCCTTTTCAACGACCAAGAAGAAAACACATTTACTATAAAACAACTCATATAAATTTTAAGAGGCCCCAAGTTACTTGGGTAAAAGAATTTTATGTATAATGATTGTATGTACCAAAGTACTTATATCATATATGTGTTCACCCGAAGTTTGAACGCGTCTTAACCGACCGACGGCTTCTCCCTCTTCGGTCAAGGACTGAAAAGTGTTATGTACTCCACCTGTCAAGAATATCGACGATGTTTCCGATAACCAGGCAATCAGGCCATAAGGCTGTAACAGACAAAGCGCGCTCAGGGAACTTATGCTATATTACTAACAAAGTGTAAGAAGCATCTCCGAAGAAAATAGTACCTCCACCGATACCTTTCTTCGGTTGCTCATTGTTACTATGAGACTTGTGCAATAGATTTTTTGTACTCATGAGTTCCGTTGTGTGCCGACCATGATTGAAAACAATAAGAGTGCTAGCTTTCGGCTTCATCCAGTCTGAGGTTAGAGCTCGGATGACCCGGTCATGACAATCGCAGAGGTGCTCCCTTTACTCCCTAGCCGAACAATCGGGAACGTAGGGGTAAGCACAGGAGCCAGGAAACCCAGCTTGCGGAACACTTAAGTCGATATGATGCATATTGTGCCGTAATACACGAACAAGGAACGAAGCCGTACAAGTATAATCATATGCAAGATAAAAAAAACTTCATAAAGGAAGCCCCCAAATAAACGGGGTATTTGGATTTGTGTGTCACAAACAAAGTTATGACCAGGAATTTTCTCACAATCGACTTTTTGCAAAAGAAGTATAATGCTTGGTCGAACCGAATAAAATTTAAAACTGAATGTTTTTGAGCATGAAAGTGACTTAGCTAGTTAATGTGTTCGGCATTGATGACGCGGTCCGAGCTTGATGCAGGACAAGGTTCCAGCCTCTCAGGCTGGTCCCCAGGTGGCCGAGCAGAGAGTTCGGCACTCCGAGAAGATGAAGCTCCCAGTCCAGCGGCGCGCCAAGGCGACAACGCGGCTCAGTCTAAGTCGATTGGCTGCACAAATAAAATAGTGCAAACCAAAAGTAATGACAAATAAAGATAATAATGTATATATAAAAATATTCTTCTACTTATTTAATACAAGTGATGTAAATAAAGAAAGAGATATGGCATGAGCATCGAGGTCAATGTCAATGCCAGTCGTCGGCATGATGTGGTAAAGGCGTGGCAAAGCCCGAATTCACAGGTCGGTCCGAGTTTCGGATACGACATTGGCCGAACTATGTATGGAAACTGTCAAAACCACCATGCGACCGTTGTTGATGCGGCCACCATTTGATAGACCTGTGTATAGATGATGGAACAAAGCAGAGTAATAATTCCTTAGGAAAAATAAATCCAAATAAGCAAAAATTGCTAGGATTAATAGCACCTGGTTTATTTGTTGTAGTGGTCCAAAGAAAGGTTACTCCCAAATTGGGACTTGATCCGCACACCCATTGCCTGATGGGTGATGAAGCGAAGGCATGGCAATGGTGGCAAAGGTTGGCTAGCCGAGGCAAAGCCCGTGGTCCAGCAAACGTGATGAAGCCGGTCGGCTGGTGACGCCGAGGTCTCCGAAGTAAGTTGACAAAGAGATGGCAAAGCCCTCGGCCTAGCCGAGGTGACGGAGCAGGTTGATAAGGAGATGTTGCAGCTGCCAAGTCAGCCGAGGTGTTGAAGTAGTTTGGTGTGATGGACATCGGCTCGATGAAGCAAAGGTTCGGCCATGCCGATGCAAGTCATAACTTGTGACGTGGTCAATGCTGGCTTGATGAAGTGACCACGCGGCGATGCCGGTGTGCCCGCTTTGTGTAATCCGTGGGGCGGCGATGTTGGTGATGATTTATCCTTCGCGATGTCGAACTATTGTTCGGCTGGCCGAGATGATGATCTAAAGAAGTTGAGCTCGGCTCAACAAAGCGACGACATGTCTAGCGTAGGTCGGCCGCCGTGGAGTGATGTTGTCAGGCTGGTTTGACACCGGCGTGACGGTGAAGATCATATTGTAAAAATACTTTTAATACTAGTGGGATGTGTTTGAGAATAAAACACAATACCCCATACAAAAACTTCCTTCAAAAAGGATGTCTGAAATCCCGTTCATAAAGAAGATGAACTCGGGTCGGATTCGTTCTCGCGCAGAAAACAGATCCAGAAAGTGATGCACTAATCCGAAGGTTCCCGGAGTTTGGACGGTCGGATCGTGCTGAAGTTTTGACAGGTGGTAGATATAGGAATTCTGCAGCCGATCAACGGTTGGATCTTCCAAAGGATGTTCGAGCTAGATTCTGGACACCATGCTCCAAACTCGTCCAGATTCTCATCCAGATTCAACAGGGCTCTGGTATATCGGAGATTGCCGGAGATTCCTCCATCGGAACTCGATGAAATTTTGCAGGGTTGTTGTAGACTTATTTCGCATAATTCCACCAAAGAAATTGTTTAACCGACACCCGAGGAGGCGGTGGTGGAGGATACGAGTTTGTTGTCTAGAAAAATAGCACGGTCGCCCGAGGGCAATGTTGACGTTGAGCCCCCGAGCTCCATGGATGATTCCTCCATGATCTTGATAGAGATCGGAGTTGATGTTGATGAAGGCCCTCCTCCGAACATGACGATCGGAGGTAGGGCGCAATCCTCAGTCAAGCCAAGGTGACCAGTCGAGCTGGTGACGAAGAAGCCGACGTCGCAGTTAATCTGCAGTCGAGCCATTGATCCTTTTGCCGATCACACAGCGGAACTATCAATGAAAGCACCAATGTTGGTGTCAAAACCGGCAGATCTCGGGTAGGGGGTCCCAAGCTGTGCATCTTAGGATCAATGGTAACATGAACACTAGATTTTACCCAATGAGGGAGTCCTGGACTAGGGGGTGTCCGGATAGCCGAACTATCATCATCGGCCGGACTCCAAGACTATGAAGATACAAGATTGAAGACTTCGTCCCGTGTCCGGATGGGACTTTCCTTGGCGTGGAAGGCAAGCTTGGCGATACGGATATGTAGATCTCCTACCATTGTAACCGACTCTGTGTAACCCTAGCCCTCTCCGGTGTCTATATAAACCGGATGGCTTTAGTCCATAGGACGAACAACAATCAAACCATAGGCTAGCTTCTAGGGTTTGGCCTCCTTGATCTCGTGGTAGATCCACTCTTGTAACACACATCATAAATATTAATCAAGCAGGACGTAGGGTTTTACCTCCATCAAGAGGGCCCGAACCTGGGTAAAACATCGTGTCCCTTGTCTCCTATTACCATCCGCCTAGACGCACAATTCGGGACCCCCTACCCGAGATCCGCCGGTTTTGACACCGACATTGGTGCTTTCATTGAGAGTTCCTCTGTGCCGTCACCGATAGGCTCGATGGCTTCTTCGATCATCATCAACGATGCAGTCCAGGGTGAGACCTTCCTCCCCGGACAGATCTTTGTATTCGGCGGCTTTGCACTGCGGGCCAATTCGCTTGGCCATCTGGAGCAGATCGAAAGCTACGCCCCTGGCCGTCAGGTCAGATTTGGAAGTTTGAACTTCACGGCTGACATTCGCGGGGACTTGATCCTCGATGGATTCGAGCCACAGCCGAGCGTGCCGCACTGTCACGGTGAGCATGATTTAGCTTTGCGGCCGGACAGTACCCTGGAGGCTGCACTCGAACGCGCTCCGATCTTCAACTCGGAGCCGGCTGCGCAGGTCGAGGATGGATGGCTAGACTCCGCCTCGGGGGCTGCAACCTCTACAGCGATAGAGCCGAATACTGACCTTGTCCCTCATGAAGCTCGTGACTCCGAGGTGCCGGACTCCTTGCCGGACTCCGAACCTCCCGCTCCCCCTCCGATCGAATCCGATTGGGTGCCGATCATGGAGTTCACTGCAGCGGACATCTTTCAACACTCACCTTTTGGCGACATCTTGAGTTCGCTAAAGTATCTCTCGTTATCAGGAGAGCCCTGGCCGGACTGCGGCCAGGATGGTTGGGATGCGGACGACGAAGAAATTCAAAGCCCACCCACCACCCACTTGGTAGCCACTGTCAACGACCTAACCGACATGCCAGATTACGACTCCGAAGACATCGACGGTATGGACGACGACGCCGGAGACGACCAAGAACCAGCGCCTAACGGGCACTGGAAAGCCACCCCAACTCATGATGTATACATGGTGGATACACCAAAAGGAAGCGACAATGAGGAAAAACGGGATGTGGCAAAGGACAACTCCCCCAACAAACAACCAAAACGGCGATGCAAGCGCCGCCCGAAGACTGGCCTCGATAAAAACGGCACCCATACGGACCCGGCCCTAGAGCAGGGCGAAGCAGTGGATGACGCACATGCCACCAAGCAGCCATCCGAACATGATGAACTGGACAAGCAACCCATCCCCGGCAAAGACGATCTCACATCACCAGAGCATACGAACCTTCATAAAAGGCTCGTCGCCACTGCAAGAAGTTTGAAGAAGCAAAAGCGGAAGCTCAAAACAGCGGAGGACGCACTTAGAATGAGTTGGAGCAAAGTACTCAACACCGCAGATAAATATGGCGCTAGTCACCAGACAAAGAGTTACCCGAAGCGCAAGTTGTTGCCCGAATTTGACGAGGAGGCCTTAGAGTCCCCGCAGTCAAAAAAGAAAGAAGCCGCCTGGCCGGATAGACGACCAGATGACAGGCCAAGAGCAACAAGGGGCGCCGTACACAAGCCGGCACACGAACAACATAAAGATCCTCGGAAAAAGGACGAGCCAGCCAGGTCTATCTATGGGCCAAAAAAGAAGACTCTAGGAAGCAACATAACCCGCCGAGCATTTGAAGACAACGACACACCCAAATACAGGGGTGCCGCACACCCACTATGTTTCACCGACGAGGTACTGGATCACGGATTTCCAGCGGGATTCAAACCCGTAAACATAGAGGCATATGACGGAGCAATAGACCCCAGAGTCTGGATTGAGGATTATATCCTACACATACATATGGCCAGAGGAGACGATCTCCATGCCATAAAATACCTACCCCTCAAGCTCAAAGGGCCAGCCCGGCATTGGCTTAAAAGCCTCCCAGAAAATACCATTGGAAGTAGGGAAGAGCTTGAGGATGCGTTTCGAGCAAATTTTCAGGGGACTTATGTCCGACCTCCGGATGCAGACGATTTAAGTCACATAACCCAACAGCCCAGAGAGTCAGCACACAAATTCTGGAATAGGTTCCTCACTAAAAAGAACCAAATAGTCGACTGTCTAGACGCTGAAGCCTTAGCAGCCTTTAAACACAACGTCCGAGACGAATGGCTCGCCAGACACCTCGGCCAGGAAAAACCAAGAACAATGGCCACACTAACAAGCCTCATGACCTGCTTTTGCGCGGGGGAAGACGGCTGGCTGGCTAGATGCAGCACCAGCAACCTGAGTACATCCGAAGTCAGGGATGGAAATGGGAAATCACGACGCAGAAAAGATCAGTGCCGGAATAAGGAAAATGGCCCAAACAGTGCGGCGGTCAACGCCGGATTCAAAAGCTCTCGGCCGAACAACAAAACACTGCCCCTCAAGGACAACAGTGATGAGCTATCCAACCTAAATAAGATTCTGGATAGGCTATGTCAAATACATGGTACCTCCGGGAAGCCTGCAAACCATACCCATAGAGATTGTTGGGTCTTCAAGTAGTCCGGCCGACTTAACGCCGTACACAAGGGGCTCGACACACCAAGAGAAAATGACGAACCCCAAAAGCAACACTCCGGAAAATAGAAGACTTTCCCACTAGAAGTCAAAACAGTGAACTCATTTCATGTGATAACACGAAAACACAGCGCGGCACCTGCCATACCAGGACACCGTCCGCAGAATGGGGACAGACCCTACCAAAATTCGCCATAACAGCACTTCCTTCAAAGGAGTGACGCCAGGCCTTCAAGCCAACCATACGGGCTCTGTACCACTAGAGGTCGTGTTCGGTTCATCCGACAACCTTTGTCGCGAAAAGCTCACTCTCCATATCGCCCCATTTTACAGTGGCCATCGAGCACTAGCGGGACGCAAAGCTTTCGCCCGCTTTAACGCAATTACACATCTCTTATACTTACAATGCCCGGTCCACGCGGCATAATCTCATTAAAAAAGTAACTCCGAGTGTTCCTCGACCACGGAGAGCGTGGGGCTGCCTTGACAGCCACTCCGACCTTGCAGGTCAAGGCCCCTAAAAACAGGTCATTCAGACCCCGGACACGGTTAGGCAAGCCCAGCGTAAATAAACAAGGGGCTTCCCAGCCGCATACCCCCTTTGTACGGGGCCGCGCGTATAAATGATGAGAGCCAATAACGCTCAACTTTCTTCATCTTCCAAATTATACTTTATTTTAATACAACCTTTGCACGATATTTCTTAGAAACTAAGTCCTTCTCTTTTACAGATGAAGCACGTGCTACACCCGTCCAGGATACAGCACAACAGAGACACAGGCGCATGCGTGCAGCAGGGACCCATTGCAAGGATTCTTTTCAGATTAAGACCCTGCGTAAACCTTTCTTACTGTCTCTTGTTGATACACATCCCCCGGTTTCCTACCATAGCCGAGGAGGAGGCTGGCGTTTTGGCATCGGCCGCGTCAGAAGTTCCCTCCTGTACCTGGACACTAGGGGCTTAGGGCATTGTTCTGCCCGGTATCATAAAGACCAAACACCTCAGGGAGTGTTCGGCGTCTCGAGTTAGGCCTTATATGCATCAGCTCCGAATCATGTCTTTGGTCAAATGTTGGGTTTGCCCGGCTCCTGTGTTTTGCTGCCTTACGTTCCGTATCATCGGCTAACGCGGCACCAGGAGAACTACTGCGATTGTGCCCCAGTTCGGCCGGGCGAGCACCTCAGTAGAGAAAGCCAAAAACTGACTATCATGATATAGCGAGAGACTGGTCAACCACTCGATCGACCATTGGAATGTTTAGAATTCCTCCGCTTTGACGAAGGACCGCTTCCCGGTCAGGCACATACGCGCCCCGAGTTCGTAGAAGAGCGGTGCCGCCAGGGGCTATATAGTAGCCCCACATTCGAGTTCCTATGCCTAAGTGAAAGTGATAAAGCATTATAGTCCGGTTGCCTAGTTTGCTACGCTATCACCTCCTTAAAAGGACCAAGACGTTGGATTAAGTGTGAAAAAAGCGCTTTTCTTTTTGCAAACACCCCCGCACCATGTGCGTGGGGGCTGAAGCCAAAGACTGCCATCTTTCAGATTATACATACATATACGGCCGCATAGGAGATAGTTCAATACTTGAACACACAAGTATAAAAAGCCATTGCATTAAAACATGATCTCAGAAATCATACATGTCATTCAAACATAACATCTTTCGAGCACTGCGAGTCTATTAAACGAGCGCCATGCAGGACTTCCTCAAAATAGTGCTCGGTGGGGAATCGGCTTTTTCCGAACCCCGGGATGCAACAGCGGTGGCATCCATCTCCGCCCAGAATGTCTTACCACGGGCGAGAGCCATCCGTGCACCTTCTATGCACGCCGACCGCTTCATCGCCCCAATACGCGGCACCGCCCAAAGGAATTGCTGCAACAAGCCAAAATAACTATTTGGCTTGGGCCTTCCCGGCCATAGATGAGCGACCACATCCGTCATGGCAAGTCCGGACAATCTATTCAGCTCAGCCCACTCAACCAGCCGATCACTCAACGGAAGTGGACGCTCCGGACTATGGAATTGAGACCAGAAAAGCTCTTCCATTTCGTGATCCTTCTGGCTTCGGAAGTGCACGACTGCGTCCGCCGCACTCGCTGCCAAGTCCAGATAAGGATCCTCCGCACCGTACAATCGGCCCAGCTGAGCATACTTCGGATCCGTGAACTTCCTACGCAGCATAAAGGGCTTTCCAGCCACAATGTCTCCGACCTGACGCAGTTCCTCCTTCATAGCCCGCATCGCACTACGGGCATCCTTGGCTTCGGCGTCGGCCTTCTTCAGGTCCTCTTGCTCCGCTCGGAGCTCTCTTTGAAGAACTTCCTGGCGGTCGGTAGCAACTTTTAATTTCGCGGCCATTCCGTCCATCTCCTCCCTGCTTCAGCAGTGAGCAGCCTTCTCGGCTTCTAGCTCTTCCGCTGCCTTCGAGGCAGCCGCCTCGCTTTTTCTGGCTTGCTCCTTGGCCCGAGAAAGTTCTGCTCGAAGGTCTTCCACAGCAGCAGCACCATCTGCATCAAGCATACAAATTGTAAGGAATGGGCATCAGCTCCCTTACTAGGCGGCAGCGAAGCAACCACATACCTTGTGACTCATCAAGTCGTTTATTGACCAGCGAGATGTCCGCATCCGCAACATCGAGTTGCCTCTTCAGCTCGGCAAATCCATCATTCTGGCTGGCCACCGAACGTTCCGCCACCTGCATAGGAAAGATGACAATCTATAACTGAGATTATGGTCCTCGGCACGTTGTCGCTTTTGACAGCATACCAAGTCTCAGGGGCTACTATCTATACAGGGCGCACTTCATGTGCAAAACTGTCAAAAGGTATGTCATTTTTTACGTACCTCAAACCCCGTCAGCAAACTTCCGACGGCCTAACACAACCCGCTTTCGGCGGACAAGATCCTCTCAATCACCCTACTCATTAATGTGCGGTGATCTTCTGAGATACACGCCCTCTTGAGCAAATCCTGTAGCTCCACCGGCCGTACCCCAATGGGTGCCGAACTCTCCGGCCCCGCCGGACTCGGGGAGACCCTCCGTGACGACACCTCAGGGTCGCCCGCCTCGCACGACGGGGCGGCAGATGGAGGCGTACCGCTCTCCATCATCTCCGGACGAAGGTCTCCCGAAGATGAGCTATGCTGAGATGGGCTGAGATCCGAACTACAAGGTGAAAACTTTGGTTACCCTTAGAAATTAAGCAGGGGTGTCCACTATTACAAAATCCCGCCTTTTTTACTTACGGCTCGCTAGAGGGATGATTCCTCCGAGGAGACAGTACGGCCGGGGCTCTTCCCGGGACAGGACCTTCCGGTACAGATTTCTTTCCCCGCTTTGAGGCCTTGGCCTCCGGGTCTTCGGAAGCGGTCCTCTTCTCCCCCTGGAAGGAGGGACTCTCGATTCCTCCCTTACTGAAAGCCTCCTTGGCGGAGGTGGTAGTTCCCCTGTGCCCCCCTTCGCCCTCCTCCGAAGGTGCAACCTCCAACAATTTGATTAACACGGGATCCTGCGTGGTCTCAAGGAGGGGGGCCAGACACCGTATCAGTTTTGCTTGCGCTATCCACTCCTGTCCAAGGGATAGCTGGTTAAAAGGCAAACCCACGATAAATAAATGGACGATGTGTCCGAACACGGGGCTACTTACTTGGGTATCCGGGCGATTGCAGCTTAGGCCAGCATCCTCGGTCAATTCCGGACGCATCTCTTGCGATCCGAAGAACAATTTGTACATCTCCGCGGGTGTCAAACCCATGAAGTGTTGAAGAGCTCGTGGCCCCTCCGGATTAAATTCCCACAGGCGAAGGGGGCGACGTTTGTAGGGCAGTACGCGCTGGATCAACATAACTTCTAGCACTGCGACCAGATTGATCTCCCTTTCTTGGAGGCCTCGAATCCGGTCCTGCAATAGGGGTACGTCTTTGGACGGCCCCCAGTCACGCCCCTTGTTGACCCATGACATCAGCTGTTGTGGAGGGCCCGAGCGGAAGACGGGTGGCGGCCTCTGCCTGCTGCCCCTGGGAGCGGTGATATAGAACCACTCCTATTGCCACAAGCCGAGCTCCTCCTGAAAAGAGCCCTCGGGCCATGGAGCATCGGCCCTCTTGCTTATAATCGCCCCACCGCACTCTGCCTGACGCCCCTCAATCATCTTCGGCTCCACGTTGAAGGTTTTGAGCCACAAGCCGAAGTGAGGGGTAGTGCGGAGGAAGGCTTCGTAGACGACAATGAATGATGAGATGTGGAGGATGGACTCCGAAGCTAGGTCATGGAATTCCAGCCCATAGTAAAACATGAGCCCCCTCACGAAGGGATCCGTCGGGAAGCCTAAACCCCGACGGAGGTGGGACACGACCACGACGCTCTCGCCAAGCTCGGGAGTCGGAATAACTTGCCCTCGGGCAGGCAGCCTATGCGAAATCTCGTAGGTTAAGTACCTGGCGTCTCTCAGCTTTAGCACGTCCTCTTCCGTGACGGAGGAGGGCATCCACCGGCCTCGTAGGTCAGGGCCGGACATTGTCGAAGATTGAAGGTACCCGAATCTGGAGCCCTGGGTGTTGGAACTTGGGGCGAGGGGCGGATTCGATAGAGGATTGAAGGAAAAGAACGAGCCTTGGTCTCCTTATAAAGAGGAAGAATACCAAGGGCCGTCCCCGTGACCGTTTAGGACCCGCCTTCAATGGAGGGGGCGTGGCAACGGGCGCGGTTGGGTTACCCACGTCCGTATTGATGGGAATCCCGGAATAAGGGGAACATGATCTCTGCTTTGACAAGACGTGCCAAGGAAACCGCTTCGCTAAATGTGCTGAGGTGGTACAATAAAAACAATTCAAGTAAAGGCTTGGTAGTGGTGTGATGTCACACTGCAAAACGCATCAGCAGATTGAACTGGTGTAATATTATTCTCCCTACGGTGGTACGTGGAATTTATTTTTGCAGAGCCGGACACTATCCTGGTGTTCACAATCTTCTATAAATTATTCGGAGGAGGAACCCGCCTTGCAATGCCGAAGACAATACGCGCGCCGGACTCGTCGTCATTGAAGCCTGGTTCAAGGGCTACTGAGGGAGTCCTGGACTAGGGGGTGTCCGGATAGCCGAACTATCATCATCGGCCGGACTCCAAGACTATGAAGATACAAGATTGAAGACTTCGTCCCATGTCCGGATGGGACTTTCCTTGGCGTGGAAGGCAAGCTTGGCGATACGGATATGTAGATCTCCTAGCATTTTAACCGACTCTGTGTAACCCTAGCCCTCTCCGGTGTCTATATAAACCGGATGGCTTTAGTCCATAGGACGAACAATAATCATACCATAGGCTAGCTTCTAGGGCTTAGCCTCCTTGATCTCGTGGTAGATCCAATCTTGTAACACACATCATCAATATTAATCAAGCAGGACGTAGGGTTTTACCTCCATCAAGAGGGCCCGAACCTGGGTAAAACATCGTGTCCCTTGTCTCCTGTTACCATCCGCCTAGACGCACAGTTCGGGACCCCCTACCCGAGATCCGCCGGTTTTGACACCGACACCCAGCTTCGGGATCTCTTGATGAGATAATACCCTACATGTTGCTTGATTGACTATAATGAGTATAGGGGTTACAAGAGTTGATGTACCTCGAGATCATATGTTATGGTCTAAGCCCTTGAGGTATGATGAGTAATGTCATAATCTATCGACCAGCCTCGCCTCGGTTTATATAATGTACCAGAGGCCTAGGATAACAAGAGTCCTAGTCGAATACGCCTGTGGGGAGGAGTCCTTGTCTTGATCACCAAGTCTTGTAGAATATCCCTTGTGTATATTTCTGCTGTCCGAACTGGCCCATGAGTAAACGGCCAAGGGGGTCCTCGGCCCAATCCAACTGATCGGGAGATGAGGTGGTGAGTACCCCGTAGTCCAGGACATCGTCAACTAGCGCGGGCAAGGATTGCTTTCATTGCCTTCCTTCGCCTTGTTCCAGATCCCCTTCCTTGCTTCCTTGCTCCAGATCTGCTCCGCCCCTTCCCTTTCAGCGAGCAATGGCACCCCGCAAGGTCAAGGTCAATGCGCTACCGGCTTGGTACTCTATGTCCCTGGATGCCCCCAATATGTCGTAGAAGAATCTCACCGCCACACACCTGATGGCGGCGGTGGAGGGCAGCGAGATGCAGGAGACCGAACTCCGGGCTAGCTCCGTCGAGCTAGAGGACAAAGGGAGCACCTTCTACCCCTTCTTCATGAACGCCATTGTCGCCGGCCTGCTTCCTTCCTTCTCCGACTTCTTCTACGCCGTCCCCCGCCATTACAGGTTGCAAGCCCTTCATCTCCATCCCAACTCCGTTCTCTTTTTGTCAATTTTCACCTACTACTGCGAGGCGCATGTCGGGGTGATGCTGTCCGTGGCTCTGCTGCGCCACCTCTTCTCCCTCCGAATCAACGGCGAGCACACCCCCGCGTGCGCCAACTTCATCGCGTACGCCAAGGCCAACGTGATCTCGAAGACCGGGAAGAGGGCCGACAACTACCGGAGCAAGTGGGTCATGATGGATGCCAGCTGCATCCATCCCCGGTTAGTGCTGCCCACGGAGATGCCCTAGCCCGACGAGGGGTGGTCTCGCACAAAGCTCAACGACAACCGGGCAAAGTTAGTGCTAGAGAAGATGAACACCGACTTGAAGCCAGGCAACGTGAAGGCGACGAAGCTGATGGGGGCCACACTCCTGAGGCTATTCCTGACACAGCGAGTGGCTCTGCCTCAGGCGCACTCACGCCCCTTATGGACGCTTGGGGGTGCTGACGACAAGCTCCGCTTAAATCCGGTGGCCCTGGCTGACGATGAACTGGCCTCAGCTCTTCGCCTCTTGGTTGGAGACGACCAGGAAGGTATGGAGGGTGCCCTGCCCCCTTGTTCCTTCGCGAGGATCGGGCGCAGGTGGTGGAGGCAATGCCCACCTTTGATGGCCGTGGCCTGGTGCCACCGGAGCCGCCTGTGGTCGAGGGGGGGCGGTGCTGGTGAACATGTCCTCAGTTGACTCCTGCAAGGGAGGAGGAGAGGAAGGGGACGAGGAGCATGACTCGGAGGAGACCCTCGAGGGGACGGGGGAGACCTCCCCGCCCCCCAGGCGTGTCTGACATCCTCTGCACCGTGCCAGACGACGACGAGGCTGATGTCGCCCAGGAGGATGATGGCCCACTCGCGTTTCTGAGGAAGAGCAGGTTAGCGCTGATCTTCCGAGAGGCTGCTTCTGCTCAGGTGCCGCCTCGAGATGCTTCCAAGCCTTCCGCTGCATCTCCTCCTGCTTCCAGAGCTCCCGCAACTGCGCCCTGAGTCTCGAGGCTCTCGGGCTTCAAGCTTGGTAAGAGGACGGTGAACTACGCTGTGGTAGACCAGTAAGTATTCGTGCTTCCGCCTTGCTTTTGATTATGCGGCTGGTACTTGACGTTCTCCATTGATTGGCTAGGCCACTGCCTGCAGCGAAGAAGAAGAAAGAGGGTGTGGTGACACTGTCCAAGGCCGCCTCACCTGTTGTAGCTGCTCCTTCATTCGCGGGGAGGGGTAGAGACGACGCTCGTACCTCCCCTGCCCGATCGTCCTCACGAGGCCTGGGGGAGCACCCTGGTGAGGTGCCAGCCCCCACGGCCCCACTAGCTCCGGAGGTGCCAGAACTTGATGTCGTTGCCGAGGTGCCCAAGGCTCAGGAGCCCCAAGTCTCCCAAGCCGTGGCCATGCTGCCACCTTCCCCTCCTGCTGCACCGCTGGTTCCGGGCCCTTCCGCCTCCTTCGATGTCTTGGATCACGCCCTTTCCTGGATAGTCCAGCTGCGCGAAGACCTCTAGGGCACCGACTTCCATCTGGCAGCCGGGCGCCTGGAGCTGGTTTCTGGCTGGCTTCATTCTGATGCTTCTGTCCGAGCAACGCTGAGGCGAGTCATGGCAGCCTCTAAGAAGGAGAAACAGGCTGCTGCCCAAGCCGCAACTGCTCATGAGGCGGGGCTTAAGGACGCCACGGCCGCCCAGGACCACTCCAAGGTACTGGAGGCTGAGCTGCAGGATCTGCGCGACAAACATGTTGAAGAAGCTCGCAACCGCCAAGCGGAGGAGGACAAGATGAAGGCTCCGGAAGATGATGTCAGGTACCGTGACACCGAGCTGACACGGATAACAAAGGCGCAGGGCACCGAGCACGGCCGGCTAGAGATGCTGGAGTAGACGGTGATGGCGGAGAAGGCCGAGGTGGACGCCAAGGCGAAGATCCAGGCAGAGGACCGCGTGGCCTTCGCACTCCTTGAGGAGAGGTCCCGTGCGGTGCTGAAGACGCTCTATGACCATGGCCTGGAAAAGCCGCTGGCTACCGACGAGGAAGGCCCCGCGCAGCTGCTCCCTTACCTAGTCGAAGCGCTTGAAGAAGTCGTGAACGGCATCGGCCCCATCTCAGAGACGTAAGCTCGCGTTCTTTCTTCTGCCACACTGACGCGTGTCTTCAGCCACCTCTACCTTCACGACGCAAACGCCGACCTTGACGAGCTGCTGGAGCCCGTGGACAACGATCGTTTCGTTGTCACTGCAGAGGCTGTGAAGGGCCAGGTGGTGGCCTTGCTGGGGAAGTTCCGCGCCTTTGCTTCTGCGCACACTGCAGGCGGTGGTGCTGGTCCTGTAGTCCCAAGTGGTGGCACAGGTGGCACTACCACGGGGGTGAAGTCCTTGGCGGACGACGGCCGTATCCAGGGGTGACGACTTCTTTCCTGCTTAATTCCTGCAATGCGAACCATGCCTCATGGAGGCGTTTAAATTTGTGTCTGGTGTTGCGAAGACAGTTATGGTTTGTAATATTTGCTCCAGAATTTTCTTGTGGTTTCCTTCCTATTTGCTTTATGTTTTACATCGGCAGAGCACGGCCCCGCGCATACCTCAACCGCCGTTAGCCCCGACCGGAAACCACGACGAAACCAAGGAGTGAGGGGCTATGTGACAAGTTAGGCTCCTGAGTCACGATGTTCAGGACTCCCCCTTGACGTGCAAACAGTAAATAGGGAGGGAACGTAGGGGTAGGTCTAGTGTTCTACGTCGGCAGAGCCCGGCCCTGCCCATACCTCAACCACTGTTGGCCCCGACCAGAAACCAGGACGGGACCAAGGAGTGAGGGGCTACGTGACCAGTTAGGCTCCTGAGTCGCAATGCTCAGGAGTCCCCCTTGATGTTCAAACGACCTTCATACCTTGGGTCCGCTCGGGGAGAGGCGCGCAACAACCAGGTCTGGAGGACCTAGTTAGGTGGCGTACGCTTGGGCGTGACCCGGGCGCAGCCCCCGTGCCCAGCCCGTCGCGCGATGCTCTCGAGGGGAGGTGTTGCGATGACGCCGGACACTGAGCTCTGGGCTCCCTGAGGTTGATACCGCACGGGGCCACCCTCAGTTGTTTATCACCAGCGTGGAGGATAGTGCTTCCGCATGTGTAAGGGCATAGCCGCTCCTCGGCAGTGTCGACGGACAGCACGGAGCATGGTGCTTTGACTGGTGCGTGGGAGGGGGGGGCCCTCAGAGGAGGGCCCCCGGGGCGTGTACAGCCCCGCCCTGACACGTGGCTTGCACGGCAGGGCTGGAGGAGGTGTGTCTGGGCACTCGTGAGCCAGCGCGGGACTCACGAGGCCCTACCTCAAGGCGGGTTGCACCTGGTCTTGGATCATGGACAGCTGTGTGTTCCTGTGGGATGGTTAGGTACAAATGCTCTACGTCCTCAGGTCCCGGCCCTCGAGCAAACTCAGCCGCCACTGGTATGCCAGGTCGCGATGCCGTGGTCAAGGCCAGGGGGTGAGGGCTGGAGAGCCAGTAGGAGCTCCTGAGTCGCGATGCTTAGGAGCCCCCCCCCTTTTAACGCGCAAGCGATTTGCACGAGAGAGAAAGAGAGGCCCGTGGTAGGCAGCGATCGAGCAGGTGATAATCGTAAGCAGATTAGGCATGAAAGGCAAACCAACTTAGGTAACAGCAGAACAGATACATACCACTGGGCCAGGCCCGAGCGGCTTGGGGATGATGCAGCCCGAGGGGCGCCCCGAGCAAGGTAAGGTAAAGACATAAGGAAAAGGGATACATGCCGTAGGGACGGACCCACGCGGCCTGGGAATGATGCAGCCCTGAGGGCACTCCCAGCTGAAATGAACTTGGAAGATTTCACCTGGTTCCGTCGTAGATGGAGTGGTGCTGGAGTAGCTGAAGATGCGCGGTGAGGAGATCGCTCCTCACGAGCCACCGTAACCCTAAGCCTCGGGAGGCTCCGGGGTTCCAGGTAGTTCCCTGAGGACTATCTCCATCTCCGCCAGGACCTCATGGTGCCTGGCCTCCTGAGCCGCCAGAATGCTCCGCAGGTGTCGCTGGTGGATGGCAGCCGCGTTTGGCAGGCTGTAAGGCATGCGAACGTAGCTATGCGGTGGACCCTCGCAGCGTCCCACGTGCAAAGGCCAGAAATGCTCCTGAGACACGGCTCGTTGAGCCCTGGGATGTCGATGCAGACGTGTAGCCCGCCATCCTTGCCTGAATGGGGAGCTACGCCAGGCACGCAGCGATTGCCGCGCATGGCTCTTGCTTCCTGAAGCTCCTGAGTGGTCTTGGTGACGAATTCCTGAATGTTGGGCTTTCCTCACCCTGGGCCTTCCTGAGGGAAACGTGCCGCGAAGCACGCCTCCAAGTGGTGCCCAAGTGCCTCCCTCGTGATATGGGCAAGGTTTGAGGCCCTCCAGAAGTGAGCCCCCGAGCCCTGCCCGAGGAGGGCACCGGGCGCGCCTTCCTATGTGAGGGAAGGTGGCGCCCCATGCACGGGCGCTGATCCTGATGCGGCACTGCTTGAGAGGCCAACCTCCTGAGGCCTTGGGCGGAGCGGCTACTTCTTCTTCTTGGGAGTGGCCTCTGGAGGGTTCTCGCCTTTGCTGCTTGGATCCTTGATTGATGCAGCTTGGAAAGCACGCTCGAGGGAGCACACCGCATCTCTCTCTTCGCAGGGGGCCGTGATGATCCCGCCGCTTCCTGGCATCTTGAGGACGTTGTAGCCGTGGTGGGTCATTGCCATGAACTTGGCTAGGGTTGGATACCCTTGGATGGCATTGTACGGCAGGTGGATGTGGGCGATGTCGAAGTCGATGATCTCAGTGCAGTAGTTATCGCGTTGCCTGAAGGTGACAGGGAGGCGGACCTGGCCGATCGGAGTGGTGGAGCCGTCGGTAACTCCTGTAAAAGGCTTGGTAGGCTAGAGCTGATCATATGGCACTTGAAGGTTATCGAACATCTCGACGGACAGGACGTTGAGGCCCGCGCCGCCATCGATAAGGGTCCTGGTGACCTGCATGTTACTGATGACTGGGGAACAAAGCATAGGGAGGACGCCGACGGTAGCCGCGCACTTGATTTGATCCTCTGAGCTGAAGGTGATGGCGCACTTCGACCACCTGAGCGGGCGCGTGGCCTCGAGATTGGGGAGGACTGCATTCACCTGGCGAGTGAACTGCTTGAAGATGCGCTCAGAGGCTGGGGCCTGAGCTCCGCCCAAGATGCAAGCGATAGCACGTGGCTCCTGGAAGCCCCCAGCCCCCTCGTCCTTATGATGGTCGTCTACCTGGCGCGCCAAATGTCGGATATCGGGTTCTGGCAAAACCCTTAAGGTTCAAACACTGGGGTGCGCATGAAGATTTCCCCCTATCGAATCTCGCACTCTCTCTGCCTCGTCGCGATCCCCAGGCTTAGCTAAACGAAATCACAACACAAGAGACACGAGGTTTATACTGGTTCAAGCCACCATTGTGGTGTAATACCCTACTCCAGTGTGTGGTGTGGTGGATTGCCTCTTGGGTTGATGATGAACGGTACAAGGGGAAGAATAGCCTCCTGAGGCGAGGTGTTCTTTTGCTCTGTGGGTGGTTCTAGTCTGAATGGATCTCTCTTCTCACTATGGTGGTGGCTAGTCCTATTTATAGAGGCCCTGGTCCTCTTCCCAAATATTGAGCGGGAAGGGATTCCACAACGGCGGGATTTGAAAGGGGACAACTAGTACAGGCTATCTTGACTAAAGGTGGTCTTCGCCTGCCAAAGGCTCTGGTGATGACATCGTCTTGGGCTCCATGATGACCTCCGTCCTGCCATCCTGCTAGTCCTAGTCTTTTTGCACCGATATGGAACCCTTTGACTGATGCCTTGGTAGTCTGTGCCTATGCTTGCCCCTTTAACACCAAAGGGGAAACTAGTACACTGCATGCGCTGGCGCCCGCCTCGGCTGCCTAGCCTTGGTCGTCATGGCTTGCGTCATGGTAACCTCATGAGGTACCCCGTGCCTTGATCTCTCTGCCTCCCTCGCGAGCCTACCTGGTGAGGCCGCTCCTGAGGAGGTTGTGCGTCGTCCGCCCCGCGAGGCTTGGCCCCTCGCAAGGGTCTTGAGTGTTTGGTTGATGAAGAAAACCCGCACCGGGCCGCTGGTGGAGCCACGCAGCGGGTCACGGGCAGGCAGGGCTGGATACCCCCATATCCAGAACACCGACAATGTAGAATAAAGGCAATGCTCTTGAAGAAGAGTGTGCGGTAATCTTCTTGAATTACCCCCCCCCATCAATATGGACAAGGGCTTTATAGAGCCTGACTACACTACTAATGTAAGTTTGTCCTCCCCGAGCCTTCAAACTCTGTCGTGAATATTTGGATAGCTATGAGTGCAAATGTTGTTTATTTTTGTCGTCTCCATCAAATTGCTTGTTCAAAGTTTATAAAGAAGAAGTACATAAACATAAGTTTGTCCTTCTCAATTTCAGTCTTTAGTTGTACAACCTAGTTCCTTATTCGTACCATGTAAATTAAACTAAACCTACCAACTTATCTTCTTTAGCACTATGTGTATGCTTGTGTTCCTGATCTGTAATCCAATGGTGTGGTGAAACTACCAACAATAGCACAATGTCATATCCTTCTATGTCTCAACTATGAATAATGCCATATTATATGAATGTTATTTAAATTGTGTCTTTTATTTACCAATCTGAAATGGTATAAATTGACAGTACACTCACCATTCAATCTTATACGTTGTTTAGAACTACATGTATGCTTGTGTTCTTGATCTGTAATCCAGTGGTCTCGTGAAGCTGGCCGCTCGTGCACAATGTCATTTCCTGTCGAATTAACTATGAAAAATGCCTATTATGTTAATGCTATTTTAAACCGTGTCTCTTTATTTCTGACAAAGAAATGAGATGAATTGACAGCGCTGATGCTTATACATCCAAAACTTGTTATCTACCTACTTGTTTCCTTTCAGGGTGACAACACTGCTGCTAGGAAGAACTGCCACAATGATAGTGAGACAAACCCATTGTTTGTCCCTCTAACATATATTCCAAAGAAGAAGGCAACACATCTTAGGGTAGGGATACAACCACAAATTCATATGTTGATGTAGTGTCGAACTTACTCGGTGACACAAGCTCGATGAAGTCGCCGCCTGAATCTGTTCGACTTTTTCAATCTGAAATTCAAGCAGAAAGACATGCTTCCGCTCAAATCCGAATGGAACTCCAATCTCTATGCAAGATTAACCATAAGTACAGGACGTTTATTGATGTTATGCATCTTAAGTTGGTGGATATAAGCATCAAAGAAGCGCAGTCTCATCAGGTTGCTAAGCTGCTTGCTCTGCAGCTCCTGGGTCGGGCTAACCTTTCTTGAACTGTGTTGAAGTGATGTCGTTCTGTCTATTATTTTGTCGGCCTATTAACTTCCACTGGTTCCGACATGCTAAGTTTACGAAATCTGTTGTCTAGTTGCCCTTTATTATCACTAACGGCGAACTTTGATGTCATGGGATGTAATATGCTGTAATTTATTTGTTGTATAGTCTAGGTTTATTCTTGGTCACGATGCTGTAATTTATTTGTTGTTTATGATGTCGCCGCTTTGAGAAAAGGTCATAATCTTTGATCGGTGCTCTATGAGCCAATAGGTTAGGTTTATAAAATAATAATTTGTGTACTAAAATTGGTTGGTCGCTAATCGCTAGTATGGGCGGAACCGTGGGTCTACAATCTTCTTGGGCCATTAGTTAGTTCTATTCTTAATCTGGCCCACTATTTATTTCAGACCTTTAAAAGGCCAAGTAAACTGCTTGCCTTAATTGGGCCAGAAAATTAAATAGGCTTTTAACAGGTTGAAAACTAGATCCAGCCTTTATTGTGGCGAACAAATCACGGGCCAAGAGCATGCTATAATATAAATCATCCCATTATTGGCCCTTCACGTGATGGGCCATTAACATGGTGAAATGTTTTTGGGCCTCGGCTGACCCAATTACATGCCGGGCGGGAAGCAGGCCGGATGTATAAAGGGCCAAAATTAGGCCCAAGACTCTCAAGGGCCTTTAATGAGCCGATAGGTAGTTTGGGCTAGAATGTATCCACGAAGACTACGGGGCTGTTAAGAGGCCGAAAGTAACTACAGACCATAATTAGGCCGAGGTGCAACTCGGGCCTTTAAATGGCCAAAAGTGAAACCGGGCCGAAAGAGGCCCGTATGTAGACAGGGCCGCTGACAGGCCGAAACTAATATCAGGCCAAACGGTTAAACGAGCCATTAAGAGGCCGAAGAGCAAATCAGGCCCCCAATGGGCCCAATGGCACAGTAGTTGTTAAATGGGCCGTATCTATTATGGGCCGTAATTTGGCCCAAGAAATGAAAGTCAGTTAGCAGGCAGATCAGGTATGGACCGTGATTTGGCCCAAATTATTGCAGGTTGTTTAATGGGTCGGATATGATATGGGCCGTAAACTGGCCCAGAATATTGCAGTCATTTAACGTCCCGTATCTGATGTGGGCTATAATTTGGTCTAGAAAATGTTAGGTTGTTAACGGATCGGCCCATTAGATCTAACGAAATCTTGTGGGCCTGTTCCTGGGCCGGCTTTTAAACCTATATGAGACTCTATTGGGTCGTCCCACATGTCAACGTTTCATTGGCAATTCTCATCAAATGGACGGTTGAGATCTATCCAAAAGCTGAGCCGACACGTGGATCATCGGCAAGAGAATTTTACACGTGGAAAATCGCCATTGGTCCGGGCTGTTAACGGGTTATCGGATCCAAACCGAAACCCGATAGCTTAATGGCGACCCGTTATGGTGGATGCCACGTGTCGGTTACCCTTGATGAAAGCACTTCTATGACACGTGATTTATTATCATAGAAGTGGACACTTCTATGATGATAATTTTGGTAATGTCATGGAACACTTCTACGACAGCACAGGTATGACTATCTTGATTCTATCATAAAATCCTCATGGGTGTACATGCATGACAAAAAAAGTGACCTACTGTGACAAACACATATCATCACGGAAGTGTATTTTTTTGTAGTGGATGTGGATAATAATAATAGTGTACGTCCATTGGACTAAGCTGGAATCTGCAAACATTTATTTAATGGAGAAGACAAGGTAATATGGGCTCTTTGTTAGATCAAAAATAATGCATATGAGATCCACTCAACATTTTCAACGTGGTCTTCTCCTCTTGAACCCCAAAGAAAAGAAAAGGAATTTCAAAGAAACTCACTGAAATGTTTTTGGAGTTTTTGTTTTCCTGAAGGAGGTGAAATGAGAACAAGAAAAACTATTTACACGAGAAAGCTCCCAACAAGCAAAAGAAGAACGGGAAATCTTGTTGGGTTTTATTTAATAGTACTACTACATAAGCATGCAAAGGAAACTAAATGGAAGCTAGAACTAATTTTTTTTGGTTTTTCTCAAAGTTTTTCGAACACACAAGAAGAAAGCAAAAAATGCACTAGCATGGATAATACAATGAAAAAGTATGAACACCGACAACTGAAATGAGTGTGTGAACATGAATGTAATGTCAGTGGGAAATACGTACTCCCCCAAGCTTAGGCTTTTGGGCTAACTCGGTCTACGCCCATGCATCAAAGTAGCCCTCTCCGGTGTACTGAGGACGATCCTGGGGTTTTCACTGGTTAGCGAGCTCCTGCGGCTCCCACTGATAAATAGAGTCCTGATATGGATCAGGTGATGGCTCTGATTCAGGAACTAGGGACTGCATCCCCTCCGAGTATGCATAAATGTCCGCGGGCATGATGCAGTACACGCCTATATCGAACAAAAAAGGTGTAGGCAAGGTAATAATTTGACAAGTCTTCTCGCTAAATACCAGGTTATAGACGAGTCTCTTGTCATTGTCTTTCTTAATAAAATCATGTGCTACCATATTGTCATAATGTAAGTATATAGTGGGCAGCAGCTTCTCCTCTCTCTCATCATGCCTAATGGGTATCTCGAAGCATTTAGCGAGGCGGGAGGTGTGGATACCTCCAAAGATAGGACCCTTCGTATTGTTTAAACTCAACCGTCAAGCAAGCATAGCACCCAAACTAAAAGTTTTATCACAAAGTAAAGCATGTCACATAATAGCAAGGTGAGGAGCACTAAGACCTCCACTCTCCCCGCGACCAATTAAACATCTCCGAGCAAATAACGAGTAATAGCACAAAATAGGAAAATGTAAACTAGCCACTCTCGCTTCTAACACCTTTCTCCTTTCCCATATGGTAACTTCATCAATAAAATCTTCCACGTCTCTAGGAGGTGGCTCATTGACGCTACCCTCATAAGGTAATTTGCAAACCTCACAAAAGTCATAATGGGTCATCTCCTTATGCTCATCATATAAATAAAATTCTACCATGGGTGGTGATCTCCTAACATGAAAGTGAAAATTTTGCACAAAGGTATTAGTGAGTAGGAGGTACTGATCACACTTACCGTGGGGAAAGTCGGTGATGCCTGCATTCCCACCAAATAATAGAAATCCTCATAAATTTTGGCTGCCTCCAAGAATGCATCACATGGCCATTCACACTGCCGAACCTCCACGGTGCGAGAAAGATTATACTTGGGCTTCTTCTTCTCTTCATTTTCATATCCTTTAGAACCCCGGCTTGAAGAGCCTCTTAACAACCTCCTCATCATTTTCTTCCTCTGAAAGTTTCTGAAATTGTTTAGTGACTCAAAATAAAAGTGAACCAAACTCAACAAGATTGATAGAAACTACTCCTACAAGTGCCTAGAAGCTATATCATGCAACAAAACTAATTGGATCATATAAATTTGACATGCAAGCTCAAGAACAAGGTTACCACAGCAGCAAAAATTTGCAATAAATAAAGCACTAGAACAAAAACTAATTGGACCATTGGAGGAGCCACATACCGAAGAACAATCCCCCAAAACAGTTTTGCAAATGGAGCTTTGCACAAGAAGATCAAAAATGGCAGCAAGATGAGCTAGAACATGGGTTTGAGCAACGGGATGATTTTTCTAGTGGAAGACGAAGTGGATGGGTGCTGGAATAAGTGAGGGGGACCCACGTGGGACCCACAAGGCAGGAGGCGCGCCCAGGGGGTAGGGCCCGTCTCCACCCTTGTGGCCCACTGGTATAGCCAGCTGGTGCAATCTCAGTGCCAGAAATTCTAAAATATTCTATAAAAATTCATACTAAATTTTCAGGGCATTTGAAGAACTTTTATTTTTGGGATATTTTTTATTGCACGGATAATTCAAAAAATAGACGGATAATACTATGTTTGCTCTATTTAATCTAAATAACAGAAATAAAAAGATAGGTACAGAAGGTTGTGCTTTCTATATTCATCCATCTCATGCTCATCAAAAGGAATCCATTAAAAAGGTTGATCAAGTCTTATTAAGAAACTTATTTCGAATGACATGAAACCAGAGATTTTTCGAATAACACTAGGTTACCTCAATGGGGATATGTACGTCCCCAACAGTAAGAATGTCATATTTCTTTTGAACAGTAGGAAGAGGGAATTAAAAACCTCCAATAGTAATAGTTGAAATTTTTCCAATAGAATTGATACTATGAACTTGAGGTTGTTTCTTTGGAAAGTGTACCATATGCTCATTACCATTAAAATGAAAAGTAGCATTGCCTTTGTTGCAATCAATAGTAGCCCCTGCAGTATTCAAAAAGGGTCTACCAAGGATGATCGACATACTGTCGTCCTCGGGAATATCAAGAATAACAAAGTCCGTTAACATAGTAACGTTTGCAACCACAACAGGCACATCCTCACAAATACCAATGGGTATAGTAGTTGATTTATCAGCCATTTGCAAAGACATTTTAGTAGGTGTCAACTTATTCAATTCAAGTCTATGATATAAAGAGAAATGCATAACACTAACACCGACTCCAAGATCACATAAAGCAGTTTTAACATAGTTTCTTTTAATGGAGCATGGTATAGTTGGTATTCCTGGGTCTCCTAGTTTCTTTGGTATTCCACCCTTAAAAGTACATTGAGCAAGCATGGTGGAAATTTCAGCCTCTGGTATCTTTCTTTTATTTGTAATACTTAGCATAAGGAGACATTTTCAACATATCAGTCAAACACATACGCAAGAAGATAGGTCTAATCTTTTCACAAAAGCGCTCAAAATCCTCATCATCCTTTTTCTTGGATGGTTTCGGAGGAAGGGGCATGGGTTTCTGAACCCATGGTTCTCTTTCTTTACCATGTTTCCTAGCAGCAAAGTCTCTCTTATCATAACAATGATTCTTTGATTGTGGGTTATCAAGATCAACAACAGGTTCTACCTCAACATCATTATCATTACTAGGTTGAGCATCAACATGAACATCATTGTTAACATTATCACTAGGTTCATGTTCATCACCAGATTGTGTCTCGGCGTCAGAAATAGAAATATCATTTGGGTTCTCAGGTATATCTATAACAGGTTCACTAGAAGCATGCAAAGTCCTATCAGTTTTCTTTTTCTTATTGTTACTAGGACTAGGTGAATCAGTATTAACTCTCTGAGAATCTTGCTTAACTCTCTTAGGGTGGCCTTTAGGATACAAAGGTTCCTAAGTCATTTTACCACCTCTAGTCATAACTCTAACAATATTATCATTATTCTTACTATTCAACTAATTGAGAAAATCATCTTGTGCCTTAACTACTGATGTCTACTATGCAACCTTCTCCTTGTAAACGTTCTTGGGCCTCCAAGTGCAGAGGTTTTTAGGACAGTAGCAAATTTCCCTCAAGTGGATGACCTAAGGTTTATCAATCCATGGGTGGCGTAGAATGAAGATGGTCTCTCTCAAACAACCCTGCAACCAAATAACAAAGAGTCTCTTGTGTCCCCAACACACCCAATACAATGGTAAATTGTATAGGTGCACTAGTTCGGCGAAGAGATGGTGATACAAGTGCAATATGGATGGTAGATATGAGTATTTGTAATCTGAAATTATAAAAACAGCAAGGTCACAAGTGGTAAAAGTGAGCGTAAACGGTATTGCAATGCTAGGAAACAAGGCCTAAGGTTCATACTTTCACTAGTGCAAGTTCTCTCAACAATAATAACATAATTAGATCATATAACTATCCCTCAACATGCAACAAAGAGTCACTCCAAAGCCACTAAGAGCGGAGAACAAACAAAGAGATTATGGTAGGGTACGAAACCACCTCAAAGTTATCCTTTCTAATCTATCTATTCAAGAGTCCATAGTAAAATAACATGAAGCTACTCATTCTGTTCAATCTATCATAGAGTTCATACTAGAATAACACCTTAAGACACAAATCAACCAAAACCCTAATGTCACCTCAAGTATCCGTGGGCATGATTATACGATATGCATCACACAATCTCAGATTCATCTATTCAACCAACACAAAGTACTTCAAAGAGTGCCCCAAAGTTTCTACCGGAGAGTCAAGACGAAAACGTGTGCCAACCCCTATGCATAGATTCCCAAGGTCACCGAACCCGCAAGTTGATCACCAAAACATACATCAAGTTGATCACGTGAATATCCCATTGTCACCATAGATAAGCACGTCAAGACATACATCAATTGTTCTCAAATCCTTAAAGACTCAATCCGATAAGATAACTTCAAAGGGAAAACTCAATCCATTACAAGAGAGTAGAGGGGGAGAAACATCATAAGATCCAACTATAATAGCAAAGCTCACGATACATCAAGATCGTATCACCTCAAGAACACGAGAGAGAGAGATCAAACACATAGCTACTGGTATATACCCTCAGCCTCGAGGGTGAACTACTCCCTCCTTGTCATGCAGAGCGCCGGGATGATGAAGATGGCCACCGGTGAGGGATCCCCCCTCCGGCAGGGTGCCGGAACAGGGTCCCGATTGGTTTTTGGTGGCTATAGAGGCTTGCGGCGACGGAACTCCCGATCTATTGTGCTCCCCGATGTTTTTAGGGTATATGGAGATATATAGGTGAAAGAAGTCGATTAGGGGAGCCACGAGGGGCCCACAAGGGTGGAGGGCGCGCCCAGGGGGGTGGGCGGACCCCCTGCCTCGTGGCCTCCTCGAAGCTTCCCATACGTGCACTCCAAGTCCCCTGGATTGCTTCCATTCCAAAATAACTTTCCCGAAAGTTTCATTCCGTTTGGACTCTGTTTGATATTCCTTTTCTTCGAAACACTGAAAAAGGCAAGAAAACAACAATATGGGTTGGGCCTCCGGTTATCCCAAAAATAATATAAAAGTCTTTAATAAAGCCCCTAAACATCCAAAACACATAATATAATAGCATGAATGCTTCATAAATTATAGATACGTTGGAGACGTATCAACTACTTGTTCTACTTGAGTTCTAACCGTGGAA
The DNA here is from genome assembly GCF_018294505.1 of Triticum aestivum. NCBI lineage: Eukaryota > Viridiplantae > Streptophyta > Magnoliopsida > Poales > Poaceae > Triticum > Triticum aestivum. Next base: position 501,149,021 of record NC_057804.1, read on the forward strand.
CACTACTGCGGGATGCTGCTAACATGACACTACGATGTAAGATCCTTCGATGACACTATGTGCGATGCAATAATCGCAAACGATGGTATAAAAAAACGTCAAACAGGATGCAAAACGTTTGCGATGACAGATGCATCAAACACGGTTCAGAATTTAGTTGTGTGTGGGATGAGGGGCATACAGTTTAGTTCAATTAACTATTTGCGATGAGGCAGAACAAAAGAAACGGGCAGCCAAATGAAGGTTTGTGTGATATACAACACACTGTTCACTCGGATGAACTGTTTGTGATTAGGCAACACAAAAGAAACGTTTGAACAGATCAAGGTGTGTGCATTATACGGCATACAGTTCACTCGGATGAACTGTTTGCATTGAGCCAAGAGAACATAAATGGTTCAACTTAACAAGATGCGTGTGATACGCGGCAAACAGGTCTGTAGTTGGAAACGTGTGGGAAGACCATTAAAAACATAGACATTTCCTATTAACAAGTCATGTGTGTTGTGAGCAAACGATTGCTGGTATACAATTGTCAGTGATTGATGAAATCATCACCGACGGGTTCCATTGTTTATTCCGTGTGCGATGTGATTTTCTCTGTCTATAGAGCATCAACATATATACTTAAGAAGACAGCATTGCAAAACCAAATTAAGCATACAATTACACAAGTGACTACACACATAAAATTTCCACACACCAAATTAAGCAATTACATGCATACTAAACTAGGAGAGACAAGGATCTAATCATCTACTTATTGTTGCGATGATGCTTGCCATTGCTCTGCTTCCGGCTAGATCCCTGGACATTTTGGGGAAGGAGGCACTTCCTCATTTCATCTATCTGCCTGTACATGTCGTAGCTCGTGTACGCCTCCTTGGCCGCATACCCGACATGAGCTTTGTCGAGTTTCTCCATCCAGGCCGAGTGTCAGGCACGCTTGTCCTTGTTAAAGGAATCCTTCATGTCTCTGTAGTAGGGTTTGATGATGGCCTTGGTGAGGTGAACCAGTGAGTCCTTCTTATGCTCCTTGCTGCCCCAGATCTTGTATTGGCCCTGAATGTCGACAAGATTTTGGCAGGCGATGCCCAAATTCTCGAGCGCCTCTACATCGTTGGTGATGTCCACCATAACAAACATGTAGTGGGAGCTGTTGACAAACCTGGCGAAATGCTCGCAAGGCCTTGTGACCAGGCAATAGTGGTAGACGAGGACGTGGTGGCGCACGTATATCTGGGTGACGATGACCTTGGGACGAGACCTGGCACGAGCGCGGGTGTACTCGACGTCGAACCCGACCACCTTGTACTTCTCCTCGGCAAGCAACAGCTCCATGATGTGGATGGAGTACTCCACCCAAACCGAGTCATTGGTGTACACCACCGACAGGTTCGTGAACCTTCTGTGGGTGTCCACCACGGCATGCATGGTGAACTGCTGCTCGTTGTCGGCAGCCACTCGGAGTGTCATTGGAGCCGCGAAGGACACCCTCTAAAATTTGTCGTGGTGGGTGTGCTTCTTGCAATGGTGGAGCATGATCGAAAGGTTGAAGAGACATAAGGTTAAATGGCCGCTTTAGTAAATGGGGGTCGGCTGGCCTTTAATCATCACATCTTGTCACGGCGTTCATAGCGGAGGATTCCAGTACACGCTTGACAACACCACACTGCACGCGTTTCGTTTGACCATGCATGGGCTCGAAGAGGCACCAAATGTATCATCAGTGAGCCTGTTCCCACGCTACCACATAGTTACCGCGCAAGCTTCCCATCCAGCTAGTTTGGCCACACGTTGGCTAGAAGAGGGAAAATCATGGGCGTTTATTGGCAAAAAGCTTTGTAAAAATGAAGTGTGTGGAATGACTTCGGTCATAAGTTTACCCGTGGGTGATGAGGTCAAAGTTACATAGAAGGGTGATGATGGACACTCGAGCGTGATAACTAATTCTGCGCACTACAGGGCACAAGGTTGAAGAAACCAACTGTGTGCAATAATGTCGAAGATCGTAGTCGAGTTAGCTATAAAGATTGTGTGTTGTGAGACTGACAAGTTAAACAGATTCGAGAATGGTTAATAAAATCTAAGACCATTGCATATTTAGGTAAAAATAGTGCTACCAATATACGAGTCTCATACGATGACATTTCAACGATTGTACCACAAAAGCTCGAAATATTGCAAGGTTCAAATTCCAGAGTTATATGGCTCAAATTCGAATATTACAAGGTTCAAACTGATATTAGAAATGAAATTCAGCTCATCATCTGTAAACGCTCGCATTGATCCACTGAACATGGATATCAAAGAGGTTCAAACTAATATTACCACTTCTAAGTCTGCTTTCGAAACCTCATAATTTTTGCAAAGGGGCCAGCCACTGAGAAGTCATGTATGGGGTTGACACGATGACTTCCAATTACACTGTCATCTGAAGTTCCAAAATGAAATTCAGCATTTTCAGAGCCTATTCCATTCTGTCATAGGCGCTGGCACTGATCAACAAACCATTCATTTTTGCGAAATAAATGTAGGGCAAACCTCATTACCTTCAGCACCCTTGCTCTAACAACAAAGAACCTGGCGAATATAATCTCCGGTAAGGTCCTTCGGTAGGAGTTCAAAGTAATTTCTGAGAGATGCAGATCTAGGCATTCAACGTGATTATTATATTGTATCACATTATCGACCACTGGGCCTAATCTTATCTGCAAAAGAAGAAAATGTGTTAGTGCCTACATGCAGTTTTGAACACTACTATAGGCCTATTTGGTTTGAAGGATTTGTAAAATGCACTAACATGCCATCTTCAATCTGACATGATTAACATGGGCATTTGATTACATTCTAGAAAAATTTAGACTTCTTCACAAGAGGTTGGAGTGGATGAAAAGTTCCCTAAGAAAACTAGTACAGGTGAATCCAAAGGAAAAATGCTTATGGATTGTAACCATATGGATCAAGCAACCAATATGGGGGGCAACATGTATGTACTGAAATCCTCCAAAAGAATCCTTTAGAAATCGTAGTACATTGTCATTGTAAACTTGGAAAAAGGTGTCACAAATTGAACTCCATTATGATTAACATTTAATAGGAAAGGAACATCACCTCGATATATAGCTTCTCCAGGAATGGAAAGCATCTCAAGAAACTGACAACTTGCTCAAGGTTGGTGCCGATAGATTCTAGTGCCAAGACCTTCACTGTGCGCAGTTTTAGGGTAAAGCTTGTCGGAATCATTTTCTGGATGATAGACGAATGAACATCTTCAAAATTAGAAATAATGTTAATTGGTAGGAGAGGTAGAAGGTGGTTGTTGTACCTGAATGGGTGTGGATCCAATAACACGTTCGGAGTATTTGTCAGATGAGTAGCCAACCACTGTCAATTTCGATGCAGAAATGACATTGATTCTTGTTGGACCTTCTTGATCAACTACAAGTAATCTCTCAAGTGCAGGTGTGTCCTCAATGACCATACCGTGGCACACATCTTGTGATGTCTTCCTGCCGCATCAGCAACACATAAATAGTCCGGAGAGTCATGGACGTGATGTGGAAGCTACTCAATCCATTGATCGCCTGAAGACGAAGGTACTCGAGTGCACTACAGCCACGGAGCAGGTGCTCCATGTCACCGTTTAGGAGTCAGACGGCGACGAGCTCGATGTGCTTCAGTCGTGGTAGAATAAGAGTGGGCATGTCATTAAGGGGGGATGGCAATTCCTGAACTTGGTGATGCACAGCGTGGGCGCGAGGTAGAGCGCGGACGTTGGCAGTGAGCGCATATGCCCATCATCAGAAGTGACCTCCTTGAGCTGATCTAGGGTGGGGGACCGAAACCAATCATCAAGCTTGGCTTGGTCCTTGCCGTTGGAATGGAACTTGCCCATTCTAAGGCCTCTGGTTGGGCCAAGGTGACTGCCGAGGATCTTTGAGAATGCATCCAAGCTTTTGCGATAGCCATGGCAGAGCTCATGGGTGTCGATGAGGTTGAGAGGGGTGGAGTTCCATAGGGGGCACCACCGTCGGGAAATGACGGTTGTCCGCACCCCATATTTGATTGGCAGGAGGGAGATGATGACTTTCAACATATCATCGGCGAGGTTGCTGATGAAGTCTAGGCCTGATGGAGTCGCTTGCAGTTCTTGCTTGCCCCGCCTCCGCTTGTTGGCAGCCCTGTTCTCCACCTCCGGAGTTTCCTTGCCAGCGGCCCTTTCTGATAGAAGTAGGAGTACATGGAATATTTAGTTAAAATAGGGCAATATAAAAGTGTATTGGTAACTAGAAGTTATTAGGTAGAAATATAGTAAGAAAATGGCATAACAATTCGTTGCTTAAATACTACACAATTCATTTGATATTGTTGGGTAAATCAACATGTAGATACTTGAAAAGAAAACTTACTTCAAACAAAGTCTGGATGGATGATATTGTCGGAGAAGTTAGCATATATCTCATGACCAGGCCCTTTTTATGTGCAGTGCAATTATAGTGCCAGGTTTCAGTACATAAAACTTAGAAATTTCTTTTCAAATGCCAGTGCCAAAATAGGAGTCACCATGTTCAACAAGTCCTATAGTAGCAACGATTGCAAATCCATGGTTCGTGTTCAGTATGACATCCCTGCAGTCTTGATTTATGTAAAGGGAAAGGTTGTGCACTACAGATTCTGTTGCATAGCAAGGGACGTGCTGCAGAAAATGGTAGGATTGTTAAAGAAAATATGGTAACATGCAAATATGGGCCCAAATTGAAAGAACTGTACATCAGTTAAAATCGAAGGACAAAAATCTACAATTAAACAGATAGGGTAAACATGATGTCATGGAAATATCAGAGTAATTGAAAGAACAATACATCATAATTTGCCTAATATAGAAAGAAGAGGGGGAAAATCCCCTTTGACGTATATGGTGCATGTGGCACCTTTTATCCAAATGTAGCAATATTTAGTATATGTTCAGGAAAGTAGGCCATGCCAACCGATTTAGGGTGAGATTGAACATACTGTGCACACCCTCAAGTCATCTAGTACAGTGAGATGGAATGTCTGGCGGAGGTCGCAAAGTCCTAATGTGTCCGTGCACTATACACTCTATGAATGAGAGAAAACCCTCAAATCAGCTCGAATAAAAATGAATTCACGGTGATTTTGGACGGGTGATTGAAGGAGGCAGATGAACTGGGATAAGAGATGAGATAATATCTCATTAAATTAGTTACCTTGTTGTCCATGAGAAAGAACCCTCAGTATGGTAGATTCCCCAACCGAGCGGAGCTTGGTCGACCACGAGCAGCATCGAGAAAGTCGATGGCGATAGGCGGTGGCAAGCAAAAGTGGCGAAATGTGGTTGGGTTTGCCGGCAGCCTGGCGACGGCGGCAGGCATCGACCTAAGTGGTTACCGCCATGATAGGAGGTGCCATGCATAGATGCGGAGGAGCTTGTGCAGGTGTGAATGGGGACCGGAGGGTGTGGCGGGCGGGGTGAGGGTTTTTGTGACATGGGGATGGTGAGGGTTTTCTTTTTTCTTTTTTGAATTGGGTGGTGAGGGTTTTCTGTCCCACAAAGAATTTCGGAGGCAACGATTTGCTGGAGCCAGCCATGTGTGATTTACGCAAGAGGAAAAATGAAATTCATTACACACGGTTCCAATTTTGGGAACCATGTGTGATTGACGTACTACCTCCGTCCTGGTTTATTGGTCCCCTTTGTAATTTGTACCAAATTTTGACCAAATATTTAAGTAAGAAATTTTTATGCATATCACAAAAAATTATATCATTGAACACTATGTTCAAATACGCATCCAACTATATAATTTTTGCTGACCTGCACTAACATTTTGTCAGTTAAATCTGTGGTCAAAATTTAACACAAATTAGAAAAGGGACCAATAAACCAGGACGAAGGTAGATTCCATCAACCGAACTGATTGCATCCATATCCCACATTTAGACATAAGTAAATATAGATTAAACATACTCAAACATAGATAATAAGCGTACACAAGCATAGTTCAACCATAAGTACATAGTTCAACCATCATTAAGCATACTCAAGCGTACAAATTTCGATCCCACATCTCATATCATCTGCCGGCACGATCCTGAAGCTTCTCCAAGTACTCAGTGTACGAGTCATGTGCCACCCTGCGAGAATACTTCTGCTTGAAGGAGCCAACACACGTCCTCTTGCATGCACCCGAACACTTAGATACGCATAATGAAGCTTGTGGTTGCAAAATGGGCATTGATAGCCGCCGTTCCAGATCCTAATATGCCTGTTATGCATTCCCGCATAAAGCCCCCTCGGGATTTGCCTCTTGTACCTCCTCTTTCCATCTTCACCATCGTTGTCCACACCGTCAGACAGCACCTATACAAATAGTAAAACAAAGTTGGCATCAAGTCAATGTTTACCTGCCGTGAAGTAGGATTAGGAATTCATGGCTATGTTTTATACATATCCAGAGATTATGGTTCGATTTTTAAGCACAATCGTCTATGTACAGACCAATCTTGAAGAAAATAATGGCACAAACATATATGTAGGCCATTCAAAATCAATTGTCAAGTCCTGGCTATGAATTATTAGCACGAACACTAACCCTAGTAGGATTACTAGCAGAAATCATTTGCACAGATGAAACAACTAATCACTTGTCACTTATAACATTCAAACAATCAATACACTACATGGATCTAATGAAACTTACTCAGATTTCATGGATTGGGAGAACATAACCATAGGATTTCTATTCCAAAAAGGGGGGCAGGAGTAACTAGAGAAACTCTAGGATCTATTTGACACATAAATGGGTATAGATGACTAACCAAATGTCCGTCGTCGTCGGAGTCGTCGCCGGAGTCATTGTCAGAGTCATCGTTGCGGTCGTCGCTCGAGTCGTCACTAGAGTTGGTGTGGAAATCCGCCTCCGGCTGTGGAAGCTCGACGTCGTCGACGATGTCGGGGTGCAGCGATACTCGCTGGCAGTGACGGCAACCTCTGTCTCCATCTCCACATCGTGCTCCCGTGCTTCAACAGCCCCAGCTTCGCCAGTCCCTCTGATGCGGCGATTCGGCGGCATCCTCATACACTGACGGCTTTGAGGACTGAGAGCGGCGTCAAGGATGAAAGCGGGAGAGAGAGGATTGTGTGTGTGGCGAGGATGGGGGTTGCGGCTGCTCGGGCCCACCATTAATATGGAGTAGTGGGAGAGGGGGCGGTCAAACTGCTGGCTCGCCTCCCGGTGAGCCTATGCACCGGACTGCTGGCATGCCTGCCGTTGTTTCACACAGCTACTCGCATGCCTCCCGATGACACTGCACAGCGATCACGTCTCTGTCAATTCACACACCTGCACGCACGCCTCCCGGTCTGCCTGCGCGGCGGACTGCTCGCACGGCACACGGGTTGCATGGCGACACGTATATTGTTTTTCTATTTGGATGATTAATGCTGCCGCTTTATTGATTAACCGAAGCATGGCACGTATCCATTGTTGGTCTAACGCTAAGGGTTCGAAAAAATAATTGGTTTAGGATATTGGTTCCCAATTATTAATAATATCCCTTTTGTAATTAGATAAAGATTACATCAAAACTGATCTCAAATTTGACAAAAAAAGTGCAATGCCACTTTGTATTGGTGTCCATATGACAACATGATAAGTTTCATGAACTTCAAATAAGTTTTGGATGTACTAGAATTTAAAACTCAAGATTATCAATGTTTGAAATTTCTTGCACGGGGAGTAAACATGCACCCAGTGAGACACATGTGTTTTTGCAATCCATTTAGGTGCACTGTCACGTGTGCATGTAGCTCAAATTTGATTTTTGCACATTATACCCGTAGGAAATCAATCAATGTACTAAAACGTCTTAATGATCTCTGTTTTTTTCAAAATTAAAATTTCCCTCCTTTGGTAACATATGTTCACCGCGGGTAACATGCATCGTAGTTGCGGTGGATTCGCGGTGTGTGTGTGGGTGTGTGCGTCTGGGGGGTGGTGGGTAGCTCGCAGTACACTATGAGTTGTGAGCCACCATGTGGGTTGGCTGTTTTGTTAGGTAGGTGCCACATCAGAGTCGTGAATTCGTTATTGAAAACATTACACAACCCTTTCATACATACATGTTTTTGCCACATGCAGTCAATGGTTGTCCTACATGACACTCGCTACTCGTGTGTGACGCTTTCTGTGGGCCCATGAGGTCATCGTCCATCACTTTGACGAACAGCGGGCAGTGAGGTTAATTTGACCAGCTAAGTACAATATTTTTTGTTCGTGTTATGGTGGGAGTATATATATAGTACGCGTCGAAGAGGTGGGAGGGGACTAGCATATATACTACACGTGCGCGTCCGTGAATGTAACATCCCAATTTTCAATTTGGATGTTATACATAGATCATCATATGCATATCATATTTATTCTTACATTTGGTTGAGATCCTAGAAATCTTAAGCAACTCAAGGACCCAAGGAGAGAGTTGGAGGTTTCACAAAATTCATATTTGAATTTATTTCAAATTTGAAGAAAGGATCAATTTGATTTTATTATTTTTCTCTCCAATTATTTTCAATATCTATACCTACTAATAAAAAAATAGGTATTCTTAGTCCGTCATGCTATTTGTAGAAATACCCGTGATGTTTCTGACATTAAACCCGCAGTACATATCAAATGTTTTTTAAAATACTCATATCTTTTAAACCGTAACTCCAAATTTAACATTTTATATATGAAATTTGATTAGAAAAATATGTAGAATCTAAATAGAATGTTATTTTACATGTTAACAATTTAAAAACACTATCTAGGATGCAATGTTAATCAACAATGCATTATTCATCTTTTTTCATACCGGTACTGATTTAGATTGGGGATGAACACCTCAACAAAATCGGGATTGGACATCAAATTGAAGATAAATTTGTTAAAGACACCAATAAATAAGGACAAGCATGACAAGAAATAAAAGGTCCAAATAAATATGGCATGTCCGCTATAAAATTAATAAACGAGAAAATCCGGAGGAGATCCGATGAAGATGAGATGTTTCGCTATTCTCCTATATATAAGAAGAAAAAGGAGAGGACATGCATGAAAAGGGTAAAAAGGAGACATGCATGACAAAAAAAGTAAAATAAAAAACAAGTTTGATAAGAAATAAATAATGATGAAACAGGGACCAATACATATGACATGTATGGCAAGAAGTGGTGATGAAATAGGGGCGCAAGTACCTTCGTCAACATGAGACCATAAAAATGTTCTTTTCGAGACAAAAAAAATCTCTTTTTATGATAAAAAAAGCATGTATCTTTTTAACAACCTTTTTAACTCTTCATGTATTTAAGAAATAGCTACAAATTCTCAAATTATAGAACTTTTTTTGTAAATTAAGAGCGTGCGATATTTTTTTCTCCCGCTGCAACGCACGAGCCTTTTTGCTAGTTCAAAATAAATGAGAGAAGATAATATGACTTCTTCAAACTAAGATAAATATTGGAGAAAGAGTTTTAAATCAAATTAATATTTTATTGGTATTTTATTTGCTATTTTATTTGAATTAGAAAAATATTGCATTTTTGAAAATCACATCTTAGTTCAGAAAAATGTTCATCTTGTCCTAAATATTAGGTTTGGACAGTGAAAATTGTTTCTGGAATTTTTAGAATTTTTTATATTTATTTAGGATTTTTCTTTCGGGAGAAATTTATTTATTTAAGAAAAAACGTTTCGGACTGACTCGGCCGAAGCCGAGCCGGCCCAGCACCGCGCCGCCTGTCTCCTCTCAGCGGGAGGAGTCCCGCCGCCGCCCGATGCCGAGTCCGGCTCGGACCCGCGCCGCCGCCGCCTTGCCTCGCCCCTCCTACAAGCCACCACCTCCCGAGGCCCCTTTAAAAGCTGCCGCCCCGCCTCCGTTTTCCCTCTCGCCAAACCCCGCCGCCGCAGACACCCTACACCGCCGAGCGCCGCCGCCGCCGCCGCCGAAGCCCTCTGCCGCCGCTGCCTCGCTGCCGCGCCGCTTGATGTCTACTACACAACCTTCTTCTTGTAGTCATTTTACCACCTCTAGTCATAACTCTAACAATATTATCATTATTCTTACTATTCAACTAATTGAGAAAATCATCTTGTGCCTTAACTACTGATGTCTACTATGCAACCTTCTCCTTGTAAACGTTCTTGGGCCTCCAAGTGCAGAGGTTTTTAGGACAGTAGCAAATTTCCCTCAAGTGGATGATCTAAGGTTTATCAATCTGTGGAAGGCGTAGGATGAAGATGGTCTCTCTAAGACAACCCTGCAACCAAATAAAAAAGAGTCTCTTGTGTCCCCAACACACCCAATACAATGGTAAATTGTATAGGTGCACTAGTTCGGCGAAGAGATGGTGATACAAGTGCCATATGGATGGTAGATATAGGTATTTGTAATCTGAAATTATAAAAACAGCAAGGTAACTAATGATAAAAGTGAGCGTAAACGGTATTGCAATGCTAGGAAACAAGGCCTAAGGTTGATACTTTCACTAGTGCAAGTTCCCTCAACAATAATAACATAATTGGATCATATAACTATCCCTCAACATGCAACAAAGAGTCACTCCAAAGTCACTAATAGCGGAGAACGAACGAAGAGATTATGGTAGGGTACGAAACCACCTCAAAGTTATCCTTTCTGATCTATCTATTCAAGAGTCCATAGTAAAATAACATGAAGTTATTCTTTCCGTTCGATCTATCATAGAGTTCGTACTAGAATAACACCTTAAGACACAAATCAACCAAAACCTAATGTCACCTAGATACTCCAATGTCATCTCAAGTATCTGTGGGCATGATTATACGATATGCATCACACAATCTCAGATTCATCTATTCAACCAACACAAAGTACTTCAAAGAGTGCCCCAAAGTTTCTACCGGAGAGTCAAGACTAAAACGTTTGCCAACCCCTATGCATAAGTTCACAAGGTCACTGAACTCGCAAGTTTATCACCAAAACATACATCAAGTAGATCACGTGAATATCCCATTGTCACCACAAATAAGCACGGCAAGACATACATCAAGTGTTCTTAAATCCTTAAGGACTCAATCGATAAGATAACTTCAAAGGGAATACTCAATCCATTACAAGAGAGTAGAGGGGGAGAAACATCATAAGATCCAACTATAATAGCAAAGCTCGCGATACATCAAGATCATGCCAAATCAAGAACACGAGAGAGAGAGAGAGAGAGAGAGATCAAACACATAGCTACTGGTACATACCCTCAGCCCCGAGGGTGAACTACTCCCTCCTCGTCATGGAGAGCGCTGGGATGATGAAGATGGCCACCGGTGAGGGATCCCCCCTCCGGCAGGGTGCAGGAGCGGGGTCTCGATTGGTTTTTAGTGGCTACAGAGGCTTGTGGCGGCAGAACTCCCGATCTATTGTGCTCCTTGATGTTTTTAGGGTATATGGACATATATAGGCGAAATAAGTAGGTCACGGGAGCCATGAGGGGCGCACGAGGGTGGGGGGCGCGCCCAGGGGGGTAGGGCGCGCCTCCCTGCCTCGTGGCCACCTTGAAGCTTCCCTGACTTCAACTCCAAGTCTCCTGGATTGCTTCCGTTCCAAAAATAACTCTCCCGAAGGTTTCATTCCGTTTGGACTCCGTTTGATATTCCTTTTTCTTCGAAACACTGAAATAGGCAAAAAGACAGCAATATGGGCTGGGCCTCCGGTTAGTAGGTTAGTCCCAAAAATGATATAAAAGTGTAAAGTAAATCCCATAAACATCCAAAACAGGTAATATAATAGCATGGAACAATCAAAAATTATAGGTACGTTGGAGACGTATCAAGCATCCCCAAGCTTAATTTCTGCTCGTCCTCGAGTAGGTAAATGATAAAAACAGAATTTTTGATGTGGAATGCTACCTAGAATAATTCTCAATGTAATTTTATTTATTGTGGCATGAATGTTCAGATCCAAATGATTCAAAATCAAAGTTCATATTAACATAAGAAATAGTAATACTTCAAGCATACTAACTAGGCAATCATGTCTTCTCAAAATAACATGGCTAAAGAAAGTTCATCCCTACAAAATCATATAGTTAGGCTATGCTTCATTTTTATCATACAAAGTACTCCCATCATGCACAACCCCAGTTTCAGCCAAGCAATTGGTTCATACTTTTTAAGGCGCTTCAGCTTTTTTCAACTCTCACGCAATACATGAGCGTGAGCTATAGATATAGCACTATGGGTGGAACAGAATATGATGATGGTGGTTGTGTGGAGAAGACAAAAAAGAAGAAAGTCTCATAGTGACGAGGCTAATCAACGGGCTATGGAGATGCCCATCAATTGATGTCAACATGAGGAGTAGGGATTGCCATGCAACGGATGCACTAGAGCTATAAATGTATGAAAGCTCAACAAAAGAAACTAAGTGGGTGTGCATCCAACTTGCTATCTCACGAAGATCTAGGGCATTTTGAGAAAGCCCATCGTTGGAATATACAAGCCAAGTTCTATAATGGAAAATTCCCACTAGTATATGAAAGTGACAACGTAGGAGACTCTCTATCATAAAGATCATGGTGCTACTTTGAAGCACAAGTGTGGAAAAGGATAGTAACATTGTCCCCCTTTTTTGGGCCTTTTTTTGGCCTTTCTCTTTTCTTTTTATTAAGGGACAATGCTCTAATAACGATGATCATCGCACTTCTATTTACTTACAACTCATGGATTACAACTCGATACTAGAACAAAATATGACTCTATATGAATGCCTCTAGCGGTGTACCGGGATATGCAATGAATCAAGAGTGACATGTATGAAAAATTATGCATGGTGGCTTTGCCACAAATACGATGTCAACTACATGATCATGCAAAGGCAATATGACAATGATGGAGTGTCGGTGTACTAGAGTAGGGGTACCCTAGTATCCCGAACTTGTGCACGGGCAGTTGCAGCACCCCATGGCAAGGCTTGCCGGGTGACCGCCAAGGTCCTCCGTGGTTCCTTTGGAGCCATTCAAGAACAAAGTATTCAAGCCAAGGAGACAAGGCCCCGACAAGAGGAGCTTGCTGGGAAGGCCAACCAAGGCATCTCAAGGAACTTGCTGCAACGTGCCACGCGTCCCGGCAAGGCCCGGTGAGCGACAAGCTTCCGGACGCGACAAGACAACGACCGCGGCAAGGCGCTTGCCGCGGCAAGCTACCACTCTGTACCCGCTCTCCAGCACATCCACCAACATGTCGCCCTGGGGCCTTTCCAGGCGCGCGTGGCAAGAGGCTGTGCAGCCAGCGGTGCGAGGTGACAAGCGACGCTGACAAGACTGCCATCGTGGCGAGTGGTGGCGTCCCTGACGGTCCCTTTTTGCACTATTTGGGCGACGCAGACGGGCCTTTAATGCCTTTGTCCCCTGCCGTCAGGGTTAGGTATGATACACTGTACAGGTAGTTGTACCAACCGCAATTCCTTTTCCATTTCTACCCTTGTCTACGTTGCCACCTGTCGGAGACCCCTTAGGCATATAAAAGGAGGCCCATGCGCAACGTAGAGGGGGGTTCGGTTCGAAGCCAGAAACACACTCACGCTCGGTCTCGTTAGCAGCTAGTGTGTACTGTAGCACTCAACGCTCCCGAGCAAGAACTCAATACACTCAGACATGCAGCAGTAGGAGTGTTATCTCTCCGGAGAGCTCCGAAGCTGGGTAAACTACTCGTGTGCTTCGCCTCAATCCGCTCTTCGTGCGATCTCCGCCCCCCGCCGAACCGAAAGGGGCACGGTCCGCAGGTCCCATAGGTGTTCGTGGATCAGTTTCCCCCGACATCTTTGGCGCGCCAGGTAGGGGGCTTCGAGGTTGTGTGAACCTGATCCGGCGTTCACACGAGCTAGATCTTCATCTTCTTCATCGACATGCCACCAAAGAAGAAAGCTTCGGCGGCAGCTGTTCCGTCCATGTCGACCTCACCACCACCGGAGCAAGCGGGTGGTGGGGTAGACGCCAGTAGAAGAACGGACATCGACGAGGGAGCCCACGGTGCAGCCAGATCCAAGGACAAGGCTGCGCAGACCTCGGCGTTCGTACATGCACCGCGCCCATCTCAGGAGGCGCAGGACCGACAGCGTCATGGTATTCGTAGTGCCATATGTTTGTTGGACCAAGATCGAGCTGGTGGATCTCGGGGTGCTCAAGACCAGCATGCACGCCAACATGCTGGCACGAGCGAGACACGGTCGCCTGGACGGGATACTGCTCCTTCTAACATAGTTAGAAGTCCGAGCATATCCCGCTCCTCGCACCGTTCGCCACTGCCGCCCACCACTCCAGCAGAAGCTTTGGCGCGAGCTCAACTGCTCCTGGATTACCCTCCAACGGCAGACAAGATCGATCGAATGGAGGGCCACCATTCAGAGTCTCATCGGCTTCGCCAACGGCGACACTCCGCGGCAGCCGAGTACATCGCTGCCGCGGCAGGACTGCCAGGCACGAGCCGATGGCGACGAAACCGGTGGGGGTGCAACCACCATGCACTCTCCACCCCGAAGGCCAAGATCGCCGACTCGCCGGATCCACCTCGACAGCGACTCCACCGCATCATCAGATCCACGAGCTCGTCGCGATCAGCGCCAAGTTCTTCACGAACGACAGCAAGAAGACGCTCGTACTCGCATCGAGCGCCGAAGAGAAGCGCGGCGTCAATCGGACCAGCGCGCTGGGCCCTCTGTCGACATGCATGCGCCAGGGGAACCAGGCGACTTGCCGTACGCGGTAGGTTGCCCTGCGTTCACTCGTGAGCTGCGGCAAGTCCAGTGGCCCAGCACGAAGAATTTCAAGCCAGATGTACCAGAGAAGTACGACGGCAAGTCGCATCCGTCGGAGTTCCTCAGCATCTACACCATCGCGGTGCAAGCTGCCGGGGGGCGGGACGACAAGATCCTGGCCAACTACTTCCCGCTGGTGCTCAAGCCCAATGTCAGATCCTGGCTCATGCACTTGCCGGACAACTCCATATCCTCCTGGGCAGACCTATGCCATCAGTTTGTCGGCGCCTTTACAGGCGGCCACAAGCCTCATGGCCAAGAGAGCGACCTTCATCTGCTCGCCCAGAAGGAAGGAGAGCCCCTGCGCAAGTACATTCAGAGATTCAGCCGCGTACAGCACAACATCCCAGATGTCCACCCTGCCGCGGTAATCAGCGCGTTCCATCAGAACGTGCGAAACCGCAGGATGCGGGAGGAGATGGCGATGTGCAAGATCAGAGACGTCAGTGAGCTATATGCCCTGGCCGACAAGTGTGCACGTGCTGAGGAAGGGAGGAAACTCCCCGGAGAGAATACAGAAGCAGGAGGATGTGATAGTGAGGAGGCTGCCCCGGCAAAGAAAAACCGGCGGCGGAACAACAGGAAGAAGAAAGGCAAAGATGTGCTAGTCGTTGAGCAGTCCGGCAACGGAGGTGGCGCCAAGAAAGCCAAAGCTGGTAGCTCCAGCAAGGAGATTGCCGCGGGCACCAACTACCAGGCTGTGGCGGTCGCCGACAAGCAGGACGGCACCAACAAGCAGTACTGCAAGATCCACCGCACCAAGGGCCATGACCTCCAGAGCTGCAAGAAGGTCGAGCAGCTTGTCGAGCAGCAAAAGGCTGAATACGAGCGACGCGACAAGGAGAAGGCCCAGGAAGGTGCTGGAGGAGCCGGCAAGAAACGCCCCGGCCGAGGAGGACGCCGCGGCAAGGCCAAGCAGCGGCAAGGAGACAGACCTCCCCGCGGCCGCGACAAGGATGAAGATGACGACGACGATGAAGATATGGATGATGACGAGACCGATGAGCAGGAGTTCCAGAAAGCCACAGAGGTCCTGTGCGTTGACGGCGGTGCTTCTCTGCATACTTCACACCGCCAGCTCAAGCAGTGGGTGCGGGAAGTCAATGCGGCAGAACCACCCGTCGAGTCACGCAAGCCTCTGAAATGGTCCAGCACGCCTATCATCTTTGATATTGAGGACCACCCTGATCGCATAACTGCGGTCGGGTGCTTGCCGATGTTGGTTTCACCAACTATCCGCAACCTCAAGGTCACTAAGATGCTAGTTGACGGCGGGGCCGGCTTGAACCTGATCTCCTCCGCGGTACTCCAGAAACTCCAGATCCCTGATGGCGAGCTCGAAGAGACCGGCACATTCCAAGGAATCAATCCGGGAAGGAGCAAGCCGAAGGGAAAGATCACGTTGCCGGTGACATTTGGCAGCGAGTTGAACTTCAGGACTGAGAGGGTCACTTTTGACGTTGCTGACTTTCCATTGCCTTACAATGGGATACTCGGCCGTCCAGCACTCGCCAAATTCATGGCAGCCTCTCACTATGCATACAACATGCTGAAGATGCCAGGCCCGATAAGTGTCATCTCTGTCCCTGGCGACAAGAAGGATGCTCTTATCTGCGCCGACAAGATCTACCGGGAAGCAGCAGCCGCAACAGATCGCAAGTCACTTGCCGTTGAAGCTCCCGGGGCGAAGAAGAAGACCAAGTCCGGCAAGAGTTCTGATGCCCACTCCGGCAAGCGCACCTCTTCGGAGTGCTGCGCTACCGTCGAGGACGCACCATCGAGCTCCACCGGCAAGTGTAAGAAGACAATGGCAGCTCCACCAGAGACCAAGAAGGTGTCCGCCAAGGAGGATGGCACTGGTGGTACCTTCACCATCAGTGCCACTCTCGACCCTAAATAGGAAAGCGCGCTCGTTGCTTTCCTGCGGGCGAACGTCGACGTATTTGCGTGGCAACCGTCTGACATCCCCGGTGTTCCCAGGAAAGTAATCGAGCACCATCTTGCCGTCTGTCCTCATGCGCGGCCCGTCAAGCAGAAAGTCAGGAAACAGGCAGTGGAGCGCCAAGAATTCATCGCAGAAGAAATCAAGAAATTGGAAGCAGCAGGCCTTGTCAGAGGAGTGCTCCATCCTACGTGGTTGGCCAACCCTGTAGTCGTGCGCAAGGCAAACGGGAAATGGAGGCTTTGTATCGACTTTACCGATGTCAATAAAGCTTGTCCCAAAGACCCATTTCCCTTGCCGCGCATCGACCAGATTGTTGACTCCACGGCCGGATGTGACTTGCTTTCATTTCTTGATGCATACTCAGGATACCATCAGATCTTCATGGCAGAAGAGGATGAGGAGAAGACCGCATTCATCACCCCATGTGGCACATACTGTTTCGTACGGATGCCTTTCGGTTTAAAGAATGCTGGTTCAACATTTGCAAGGGTAGTCCATGACGCTTTTGAGCCGCAAATACACAGAAATGTGGAAGCCTACATGGATGACATAGTGGTCAAGAGCAAGGACAAGGCGACTCTGATTCAAGATTTAGACGAAACCTTTGCAAATCTGCGCAAGATCAACCTCAAGCTTAACCCCGAGAAGTGTGTGTTTGGAGTCCCCTCCGGCAAGCTTCTCGGGTTCTTCGTGTCTCAGCGGGGAATTGAAGCCAATCCCGACAAGATCAAGGCCATTGAGCAGATTGAAGCACCAAAGCGCGTCAAGGATGTACGAAGACTTGCCGGTTGCGTAGCTGCTCTCAGCAGGTTTATCTCTAGGTCTGCTGAGCGCGCCCTGCCATTTTTCAAAATATTGAAAAAGGCAGGTCCAATGAAATGGACTCCGGAAGCGGAGGCTGCGCTGCAGGACTTGAAGAGATACCTGTCCTCCACTCCAACACTTGTCGCACCTAAGCCACAAGAGAAGTTGCTGCTATATATAGCGGCAACCAATCAAGTGGTTAGTGCTGCGTTAGTAGCGGAGAGGGAGGCGGATGATGAGCCAGCAACCACGGCAGATGCATCCAGCGACAAGCAGGGGACTTCACCGGCAAGCTCTGGTCCCGACAAAGATGGATCTGCGCAGGCGCGTGAGAAGATGCAGAAAAGAATGGTGCAGCGCCCAGTTTACTTTGTCAGTTCCCTTCTGCAGGGGGCTAGGTCAAGGTACTCTGGTGTGCAGAAATTGCTTTTCGGCCTTCTCATGGCCTCGAGAAAGCTGCGCCATTACTTCCAAGCACATGAGATCACAGTCGTCACTCGTTTTCCGCTGAAGAGGATACTGCAAAATCCAGAAGCAACAGGCAGGATTGTCGAGTGGGCACTGGAACTGTCAAGCTTTGGCCTCAAGTTTGAGAGCACTTCAACTATCCAAAGCAGAGCATTGGCAGAGTTCATAGCAGAATGGACGCCAACACAAGATGAAGAAATTCCAGAAACGAGCATCCCCGTCAAGGAAGCAAGCAAAGAGTGGCTGATGTACTTTGATGGTGCCTTCTCGCTGCAAGGCGCCGGTGCGGGCGTGCTACTTGTTGCACCCACCGGAGAGCACCTCAAGTACGTAGTCCAGATGCACTTTCCCAAGGAGCAAGCAACGAACAATACCGCAGAGTATGAAGGTTTGCTTGCCGGTCTCAGGATCGCAGCAGACCTTGGGATCAAGAAGCTCATTGTCAGGGGTGACTCACAGCTTGTCGTCCGCCAAGTGAACAAGAATTATCAGAGTCCGTTGATGGAAGCTTACGTTGATGAAGTGAGAAAGCTAGAAGAGCACTTTGACGGCCTACAGATGGAACATGTTCCAAGAGCTCAGAACGACATTGCCGATGGCCTGTCAAAGTGCGCCGCACTTAAGTTACCTGTGGAACCAGGGATCTTTGTGCTCAAACTGACTCAACCGTCTGTAACGCCATCAACTGGACAGAGCAAGAAGAGGAAGTTGATTTCTGGTGACTATTTTCCGGCAGAGCTCCCCGAAGCCGCCGCCAAGAAGGTCCTCAAGATCAACACCAAGGGTGCTGAGGAGCAGTCTGCTCCGGCAAGCCCTAGGGTTTGTTCCGTTGAAGCAGACGCTCCCGACAAGTTTTGCTCCGGCAAGCTTGCCGGGGAACGTCAAGCTCCGGCTGAGCCGCAGGTTCTCGCCGTAGAAGCGGATGTTCCCGCAGCAGCAGATGTGCCTTTAGTCCTTGTTGTCGAGCCGCAAGCTCCAGCATGGGCACAGCAGATTGTCCGTTTCCTTCAGACAGGAGAACTTCCCGAAGAGCAAGAAGAAGCGGAAAGAGTAGCCCGGCAGTCAAGTATGTACCAGTTTGTCGACAACACACTGTACAGAAGAAGACTCAACGGTGTGAAATTGAAGTGTATTCACCGGGAAGACGGACAAAAGCTGTTGGCAGAGATACATGGAGGCATATGTGGTCACCACATTGGCGCAAGAGCACTTGCCGGCAAAGCGTTCCGGCAAGGTTTCTTTTGGCCGACAGCCCTCCAGGATGCAACTGCACAAGTAACCAAGTGTGAAGCGTGCCAGTTCCATTCCAAGCAGATACACCAGCCAGCTCAAGCTCTCCAGACGATCCCTTTATCCTGGCCATTTTCGGTCTGGGGGCTCGACATCCTCGGCCCCTTTCCCCGAGCTGTCGGGGGCTTTGAGTACTTGTACGTTGCAATCGACAAGTTCACAAAGTGGCCGGAAGTGGAAGCAGTGAGGAAGGTGACAGCACAGTCAGCAGTCAAGTTCTTCAGGTCGATTGTTTGCCGCTTCGGGATCCCTAACAGGATCATCACCGACAACGGCACGCAATTCACGAGCCGCACCTTCATGCAGTACGTCCAAGATCTTGGCGCCAAGGTCTGCTTCGCTTCTGTTGCTCATCCGAGAAGCAACGGTCAAGCGGAGAGGGCAAATGCTGAAGTGCTGCGCGGGCTCAAGACCAGGACTTTCGACAGGCTGCGCAAGTGCGGAAGAACTGGATTGAGGAGCTGCCGGTGGTTCTTTGGTCGATCAGGACGACGCCAAATCGAGCCACTGGCCAGACACCTTTCGCTCTAGTCTATGGAGCAGAGGCAGTTCTCCCCACGGAACTCGTATACGGGTCACCTCGAGTGCTCGCTTATGATGAGCTTGAGCAAGAGCAGTTGCGACAAGATGACGCGCTGCTCCTTGAGGAGGACCGTCTTCAGGCTGCTGTACGAGCTGCTCGATACCAGCAAGCTTTGCGCCGCTACCATAGCCGCAAAGTTAATGCCAGAAGTCTCGAGGAAGGCGACCTTGTTCTTCGGCGCGTTCAGTCCGCCAAGAATTCCAACAAGTTGACGCCGAAGTGGGAAGGCCCTTACCGGGTGAAACGAGTCACTAGGCCTGGCGCTGTCCGCCTTGAGACCGAAGATGGCATTCCGGTGAGCAACTCCTGGAACATTGAGCATCTTCGTAAGTTTTACCCGTAGGGCGCGGTTGCCGGAACCTGTTCCGGCAACCACCTTTTGTACAAGTCTTGCCGATGTTGCATGTAATCCTTTGTACAAAGCCGGGCGCAGACCCCGTGCATAAGTAAAGCTCATGTGCTCCGCACATCTTGTCAATTTCATGCTTTCTACTTTTTTTGCATGCGTTATCTGACACTTTGTGCAGCGCCTACCCCCGGTAAGCAATAACGAGCCGTAAGGCTCCATATCTTTATTTTCTCTTCTTTCTTTTTCTCAAAAGGAAAGGAAGGTTCCCTCGCCCACAAGTTTGCCGGGGGGAAAGGAGAAGATAATGGTGTGGACCAGGCATCGTTCAAGGAAGTTTCGCCTTACCGGAAAGCAAACGACAGAAAAGCTAAGTTGCCAAAGTTTGAGCAATCAGTTTTAATTTTTAAGTTATCTTCCTCGAACGACCGTGCTTTGTATGGAAAACCTGTGCGCGGAGGAACCAACTCGTAGCTAGTTGCGCCCTTACTTTGTTTCGAGTCCGCTCAACAACTTAAGTGAGCTGCGACTAGTTGCGACAAGGTTTCTTGTCGGTAGCGGCACCGCCAGCAGGCTGCTGACGTCCCGCACTCAGCGCTCGCGGCTAAGGTGCCTGCGCCGACAAGTTCCCTAAAAGCGTAGGGCAAAAACATACAAAGGAAGGAATCAAGTAAAGGAAATAACACAGCAATCTCTACCCAAAATAGAGTTATATTACAAGATAGCTTGTCGCAGCTCTAACAGATTGTTCTCATGACATGACCAGCAGCGACAAAGAAAAAGAGAAAACGGGCGGCCTAATCTACGCGATCGCCCTCAACCCTCTTGATCCCGCTCACCTTGTCCACAATGGGTGCGACAAGGGCCTTGAGCGCTTCCAGATCAGCATCCGGCGGCAGGGACCTGAGGACGTTGGTGAGGTTGAGGCCTGGGTTGCGGAAGGCCACCTTCACCAGCACCTTTTGAAGAGCTCCCGCCCAGATCTTGCGCGACTCGTCGGCCAGCTGCTTTGGGATCTTCTCCCGGAGTCGCTGGAGGGCCGTCGCCACGCCTTTGAAGAACAAGCTAAGATTGGCGCTGGGTTGGAGGTGCTCATCGGAGGAATACCCGAGATCCTCCATCCCCAGCTGCGCCAGCTCCCCGTCGATGGCTGCGGCAACATCCACGAGACCCTCGGTCCAGTGCTCCACATTCTCCCTAAAAGCATTCTGGGCGGCAGCAGCACTCGCCAGCAGCGCCTCGTCGGCCTTGATCTTCTCCTTCAAGGCCACCTCCTGCTCCCTGGCGCCGTCCAGCGTCTTGGTCAAAGTAGCCAGCTTCAACTCAAGATCTGCGTTGGAGTCCTTGGCGGCGCTAAGCTCTTTGCTCCTCTCATCGAGATGACCCTGCAGCTCGCCATGAGCGGCGGCGTCCTTCTCGCGCTCACGCTTGAGCGCAGCAAGCTCCTCGCCGCTCGCCTTGAGATCGGCCTCCAGCTGCGCCATCTTCGTCTCCAGCTCCTTCTTGGCGGCCTCGGCAGCTGCGGCAGCATCCTCTGCTTCCTTGAGAGCCCCGCCAATTGCTTGCTCGCGCGCGGCAAGCTCCTCCTCGTGGCTGTCAAGGTTGACCTTGCGCTGCGCCAACTCGCCTTCCTGCGCAGATAGCTTCTCGTCAACAAGCTGTTGTTGCTCTTCAACTTCAGCCTTCTCGAGGAGGAAGGCTTTCCGCTCCTCGGCGACTTGCTCCCGCTCCTCTGCCAGGGATCGGAGAGCTTCCTGCCTGAGACCCCGGAGCTCCTCCGCGCGCTTCTCGATGTCCACTCCCGCCTTCGCGACAAGCGCTTCTCGGGATTCCAGCTTGGCCTGTCGGGCGCGGTAAAGCGACAACAGCTTCCGCAGCAGCCGCTCCTCCTCAGGCTCGTCGCTGCTGCTGCTTGGCGCGTCGACCAGCGTCAGCCCAGCGGAGGCGAGCACCTCTCCATCCAAGATCTCTCCTTCGACCGGCGCCCTGGAGCTTGACGCCCAGGGGAGCTTGATGAAGATGCCGTCGCCGGCCTTCAAATAGGCGCCGGGCTGGGGCTCTTCGGAGCCTGGCGCTGCAGCAGCGGCGGAGGGATCGGCGGTCGGCGTAGCGCCTGACGCTCCTGCGGCCTCGGGGCCGTCAGTGCGATCGCCGGATCCCTCGCCAGCTTCTGCGGCGGCAGCTTTGGCGGCCTCTTCGCCGGCGGGATCATCAGCGCCGGCTTCTCCTTCGGTGGCAACGGCGTCGTCGGTATTGCTGCGCGCGTTCTCCTCGCCGGCGACCTCGGTTTCCATCGGCTCCGTGGCAGATGGATCTGACGAACGGAAAAAGGAGAAAAGTCAAGCAAATATCCAAAAAGAAAATCAGAAGAAGAAGAACCCAAGGGAAGTTTTCAAGCAAGAGGATTACCTGTACTAGGATCTGCAGTCGTGGTCTCAACCACCGGAGGGTCGCTGGTGCTGTCCCTTGCCGGAGAACTGTCCCTTGCCGGAGAATTCTCCCTTGCCGGAGAACGCTCCCTTGCCGGGGAATCCTCCCTTGGCGGTGTAGTCGAAGCAGATGGCATTTCGGGAGCGGCTTCCGGGCACTCCTGGTGAGGCTGCTCTGCTCCTACACAAACCAACAGTCAGATATCAGCAAAGAAAGAGCACCCATGCGCGCCTGACAGCAGGAAGTAAACCATATACTTACGCTGGGGCTGCGTGGGGCTGCTTTGGGGAAAAGTTGCCGGGTCCGGCAAGGTGGTCTCGGACACGCCCCCTGCTGTCGCGGTGGGTTCGTCCTCGATGACAATCACCGGGACCTTGGCTCTCTTCGCCGCTCTCTGGGCCAGAGTCCTGAAAAGGAATGGGTTCGGAGTAAAGCAAATCAGATACAAGACAAAACAACAAGAATTGAAGAACTACAAGTACAACAAAGAATGTTACTCTTCTTCTTCCTCGTCGGAGCTGAGCGCGGTGAGATCAAAGTCCGGCTCGCCTCCGGTGCGACGAGGCGGAGGAGTAGGTTCCCTTGTCCGCTTGGCAGGAGCAGTAGCGGTGGACCGGGAAGACCCCGCTCCAGTTGCCGCAGCGGCGTGAGGCGCTCCCGCGGCAACAGTGCTTGCCGCGGTAGAGCGTGTCGCGCGGCACGGCGGCTGTTGACTCGTCTGCCGCCCCGCTACGTCTCCGGCCTTGCAAAGACGCCTTCTTGGTGGAGCTGGGGGCTCCGCTTGCGGCGAGCTGGCTGAAGGTGGGGAGGAGGAGGAGCCGATCTTCAACGAGTCGCTCGCGCCCTCGGCGGGCTCGCTCGACTCAGCTTCAGGCCCGACAAGCTCTTCCTCGCCGGCAAGCTCCTCTCGCTCGACAAGGCTTGCCGCCTCTGCTGCCTCTGCCTCCTCCACGGTGAATCCAAACTCGCCCGCGGCAGCGGCTGCTGCCGCCTCTTCCAGCCTAGTGGCGATGCGCTGCATCTCCGCATCGGTGGTGTCGCGAGTAAGGCTCTTCTGTTCATCGGAGCGGACCGGCACTTCTACCAAGCCGTCAAAGAAATCCCGCACGACGTCGTCTGCAGGCTCTTGCCAAGTTGGGACAATTCCATGCGAATCGCACAGCGGCATCATTGCACGGATGCGGTCGAGCGAGGAGTTGTTGCACAGCGGAACGACACCCCTCGGCAACATGAACGCTTCAGGATGCTGAGGATCGCGCTTGAACAGTTCCAGGATCATCGCGTCCAGTTCCAGGACAGTGAAGTTGAAGTTGAGGCCCGGGCGCAGCCTCATGATATCCGCCGCGTTCTGGAACTCCCAGGCGGGTCTCCTCCTCTCCTGCAGGGGGGCGATGCGGCGGCGAAGAAAATCTGCGCCAACGGCGCCTACGGTGAGCCCGGCAAGCCTGAGGCGTAGGATCCGGGTGACGGCAATCTTCAGCCTATCGTCTTCCGGGGCCACGTTGCTCCAATCGTTGCCGCGCGCTATTGGGGCTTGGCGCTGGGCGGTAAATGGCTGCGGGTTCTCCTCGACAATCCAGCACCATTCTGCTCTCCATTCCTCCCACTTGCTGCGGAGCTCTCCCTCCAGATAAGCTTCCTTCTTGCCAGCTCTCGAGATCCAGGCGATTCCGCCGGATAAAGGCTCCCCTCTCTCAACTCGGGGCATAAAGAAGTGGCGGAAAAAGAGCTACATTTGGATGGACTCCGACAAAGTTTTCGCAGAGATGTGCGAAAACTGCCATGGTCAGAACAGCATTGGGGGTGAAGTCAAGGAGGCGGAACCCGTAGGTGTTCATGATATCGCAGAAAAATTCAGAGAAAGGCGGGCAGAGCCCGCAGTAGAAGAACAGCGCGAAGAAAGGGTATCCATTCGGAGCCAGTTCCGAAGCGGCAGCTGGGAGTACCTTCGTACGCGGATGCGCTCGCGTCTCCGTCGACCAGAAGAGGTAGTAGTACTCCCTCAGCTCCTTCGCGGCGAGCTGGGGGGGGGAAGATTGCCCGCTCCTTTCGCAGCGCCGCGAGCCGCTGCGCCTCGGCCGACTTCACGACCTTCCCCTTGTCGGCTTTCGGAGCCATGGCGGAGGTGGTGGGGGAGATCGACGGCGTTGGTGATGCTGGTGGCGATGGGGGGCGGAGCGCTGCTCTCTTTCAGCTTTGGGAAGAAGGGGGGAGCGGCGGAGATTTCTGAGATTGGAGTAGCAACCGGCGAGATGGGCGAACTGCCCCTGTTTCCCCTGCTTATAAAGAGGGAGGGGGCGGGCGTTCCGTCTTTCCGAATAAAGAAACCACCCACGATCTCTCCCACGACGCCGCATTCGACGCGTGCCGTTCGGGGAGGGCGCGGTGGATACGGAGTAAGATACGGCGTAACCCAGGCCGCGTGTGCCCGTGCCCTATTTTGGGCCTGGCCCAACAGCGCTCGGCACCGTGTGTGGCCCAGGCCCGGGGGCTCCTGTCGGTGTACTAGAGTAGGGGTACCCTAGTATCCCGAACTTGTGCACGGGCAGTTGCAGCACCCCGCGGCAAGGCTTGCCGGGTGACCGCCAAGGTCCTCCGTGGTTCCTTTGGAGCCATTCAAGAACAAAGTATTCAAGCCAAGGAGACAAGGCCCCGGCAAGAGGAGCTTGCCGGGAAGGCCAACCAAGGCATCTCAAGGAACTTGCCGCAACGTGCCACGCGTCCCGGCAAGGCCCGGTGAGCGACAAGCTTCCGGACGCGACAAGACAACGACCGCGGCAAGGCGCTTGCCGCGGCAAGCTACCACTCTGTACCCGCGCTCCAGCACATCCACCAACGTGTCGCCTTGGGGCCTTTCCAGGCGCGCGTGGCAAGAGGCTGTGCAGCCAGCGGTGCGAGGTGACAAGCGACACTGACAAGACTGCCATCGTGGCGAGTGGTGGCGTTCCTGACGGTCCCTTTTCGCATTATTTGGGCGACGCAGACGGGCATTTAATGCCTTTGTCCCCTGCCGTCAGGGTTAGGTATGATACACTGTACAGGTAGTTGTACCAACCGCAATTCCTTTTCCATTTCTACCCTTGTCTACATTGCCACCTGTCGGAGACCCCTTAGGCGTATAAAAGGAGGCCCATGCGCAACGTAGAGGGGGGTTCGGTTCGAAGCCAGAAACACACTCACGCTCGGTCTCGTTAGCAGCTAGTGTGTACTGTAGCACTCAGCGCTCCCGAGCAAGAACTCAATACACTCAGACATGTAGCAGTAGGAGTGTTATCTCTCCGGAGAGCTCCGAAGCTGGGTAAACTACTCGTGTGCTTCGCCTCGATCCGCTCTTCGTGCGATCTCCGCCCCCCACCGAACCGAAAGGGGCACGGTCCGCCGGTCCCATAGGTGCTCGTGGATCAGTTTCCCCCGACATGGAGCGTGCCATATTAAACGGAACGGTGGAAAGTTGCATGGCAATATATCTCGGAATGGCTATGGAAATGCCATAATAGGTAGGTATGGTGGCTGTTTTGAGGAAGATATAAGGAGGTTTATGTGTGATAGAGCATATCGTATCATGTGGTTTGGATGCACCGGCGAAGTTTGCACCAACTCTCAAGGTGAGAAAGGGCAATGCACGGTACCATAGAGGCTAGCAATGATGGAAGGGTAAGAGTGTGTATAATCCATGGAATCACATTAGTCATAAAGAACTCATATACTTATTGCAAAAGTTTTATTAGCCCTCAAAGCAAAGTACTACTACACATGCTCCTAGGGGGGAGGTTGGTAGGAGTTAACCATCGCGCGCCCCCGACCTCCACACATAAGGAAGGCAATCAAAAGAGCACCCCATGCAATAAATTTGTTACACAACTTTTACCATACGTGCATGCTACGGGACTTGCCAACTTCAACACAAGTATTCTTTAAATTCACAATTACCAAACTAGCATGACTCTAATATTACCACCTCTATATCTCAAAACAATTATCACACATCAAATTGATCATAGCAAATACTATGATAGTTTTTATTATGCTTCACTTATCCAATTCACTTCCTATGATAGTTTTTATTATACCCAACTTGGATGCCCATCATTCTAGGACCAATTTTATAATCATAGCAAATACTATGTTGTTCTAAAAGACTCTCAAAATAATATAAGTGAAGCATGAGAGATCAATAATTTCTACAAAATAAAACCACCATCGTGCTCTAAAAAGTATAAGTGAAGCACTAGAGTATTCTAATAAATTCTGAATCATGTGTGTCTCTCCCAAAAGGTGTGTACAGAAAGGATGATTGTGGTAAACTAAAAAGCAAAGACTCATATAATACAAGACGCTCCAAACAAAACACATATCATGTGGTGAATAAAAATATAACTCCAAGTAAAGTTACCGATGAACGAAGACGAAAGAGGGGATGCCATCCGGGGCATCCCCAAGCTTAGGCTCTTGGTTCTACTTGAATATTACCTTCGTATTCCTTGGGCATCCCAAAGCTTAGGCTCTTGCCACTCCTTATTCCATAGTCCATCGAATCTTTACCCAAAACTTGAAAACTTCACAACAGAAAACTCAACACAAAACTCATAAGCTCCATTAGTATAAGAGAATAAATCACCACTTATGTCACGCCCAATATGCGATACTATCCTAAAGAGACTCGAAGGTCCCACCAAGGATAGAACCGCATATTGATACGCTTTTGCAAGGTGGATATCATTACATCAACATTACATAATAGATGGGGATACATACAAGAGGCATACAATGCCACACGAATACAACATCATCATACACAAGATCAACATCCGCCTACGGATGAAACACAAACAGAAACTCAAACGACATCCACCCTGCTAGCCCAGGCTACCGACCTGGAACCTATCCCCTGATCAAAGAAGAAGCAGAAGAAGAACTCCAAAATAAGCAAACATCACTCTCGCATCACGATCATCGCATAACCTGTACCTGCAACTGTTGTTGTAGTAATCTGTGAGCC
This sequence comes from Triticum aestivum, assembly GCF_018294505.1. Taxonomy (NCBI): domain Eukaryota; kingdom Viridiplantae; phylum Streptophyta; class Magnoliopsida; order Poales; family Poaceae; genus Triticum; species Triticum aestivum. The sequence goes on from NC_057804.1 coordinate 501,176,739, forward strand.
ACGAGGACTCAGCAATCCCATTACCATGGGTATCAAGACTAGCAAAGCTTACTGGGTAAGGAAGGGGTAAAGTGGTGAGGTTGCAGCAGCGACTAAGCATATATGGTGGCTAACATACGCAAATAAGAGTGAGAAGAGAAGCAACGGAACAGTCGTGAAGCTAGCAATGATCAAGAAGTGATCCTGAACTCCTACTTCTGTCAATCATAACCCAAAACCATGTTCACTTCCCGGACTCCGCCGAAAAGAGACCATCATGGCTACACACGCGGTTGATGCGTTTTAATTTGAATCTGGTGTCAAGTTATCTACAACCGGACATTAACAAATTCCCATCTGCCACATAACCGCGGGCACGGCTCTCGAAAGTTTATACCCTGCAGGGGTGTCCCAAGTTAGCCCATCACAAGCTCTCACGGTCAACGAAGGATATTCCTTCTCCCAGGAAGACCCGATCAGTCTCGGAATCCCGGTTTACAAGACATTTCGACAATGGTAAAACAAGACCAGCAAAGCCGCCCGATGTGCCGACAAATCCCGATAGGAGCTGCACATATCTGGTTCTCAGGGCACACCGGATAGGTCAGCCTACGAGTAAAACCAGCCCTCGAGTTGCCCCGTGGTGGCCCCGCAGTCTGCCCGTTTCGGACCAACACTCAAAGGAGCACTGGCCGGGGGGGGGGGGGGGGTTAAATAAAGATGACCCTCGGGCTCCGGAAACCCAAGGGAAAAAGGCTTAGGTAGGCAAATGGTAAAACCAAGGTTGGGCCTTGCTGGAGGAGTTTTATTCAAAGCGAACTGTCAAGGGGGTCCCATAAATCACCTAACCACGTAAGGAACGCAAAATCAAGGAACATAACACCGGTATGACGGAAACTAGGGCGGCAAGAGTGGAATAAAACACCAGGCATAAGGCCGAGCCTTCCACCCTTTACCAAGTATATAGATGCATTAATTAAATAAGAGATATTGTGATATCCCAACATAATCTTGTCCATCATGGAGCAATCTTCAACTACACCTGCAACTAACAATGCTATAAGAGGGGCTGAGCAAAGCGGTCACATAGCCAAGCAACGGTTTGCTAGGAAGGGTGAAAAAGGTTAGAGGCTGACATGGCAAATTGGGAGGCATGATACACAAGTGATAGGTAGCACATCGTAGCGATAGAACGAAGCAACTAGCATAGCAATGATAGTAGTGAGATCCAGGGTAACGGTCATCTTGCCTGAAATCCCGCTAGGAAGAAGAACGAGTCCATGAAGAAGACGAACGGGAGTAGTCGAATGAGTCCTTACAATCGCAACATTACCAGAACTAAGAAGCAACACCGGAAAGAAACAAACAACATGGTAAATGCACAAGCATAAACATGGCATGATGCACAAACAAGTCTGATGCATGTCCGGTTTAATGAGGCATGGCATGGCAACGCGCAACAAACAATACTACAAGTTAAGTGGAGCTCAATATGCAATGAGTTGCATATTGCCAAAACCTCACATTGACATATTTAGTTTAATCTTGTTTAAGCTACCAAACAATATTAAATGTTGTTAAACATGGCAATAGGTGAAGCGTAATTTAAACTACCTATCTAGGCAAGTTTAAATGAGGCCGGAACAACAAACAACAATTCCGGAAAATCCTCATGTCCATAAATCGAAATTGGTACTGTTCTGCCCTAAAGCATATTTTAATGTTGTTAAACAGTAAAACAAAGTGCACCAAGTTAATCTATGCATTTTTCCACCCCATTTGCATATAAAGTTTATTAAATTTGGAGCTACGGTTAAATAGTTATGAAATAAACCATTTTAGCATGTTATTTAAACAATTTAATGCAAACAGCAAGTTAAACATTTTAAACATGGATGAAAGTTGCAAATTATGAAACTAGATGAAAAACTAAGCATTTTTCATATATAAAACATTTTAATCCGATGCACAGTTTGTGAGTTATTAAATGCATGATCTAGAGGGACTTTTCTGCAAATCTGTAATTCACTGGACAATAGACAACATCGCAGCCGGAAAAAAAATAACAGGGCCGAATCTGGAGCTACAGGAACTAGGCGGCTCACCAGGCCTCATGGGCTGGTTGATGAAGGAGGCCCGACAAGGGGGCGCAGCTGGGCTTGGTGCGATCTGGCGTTGGGCTGCCCGGTCGCTAGCGCTCCAGACGAACAGGGACGTGGTCAACAGCAATGCGTTCCTCACTCGGGCATAGGCGTGCACTCGAGGCACGGTCGTCCTCCTCCTGCTCGAAGCATAAGTAGAGGAAGAAGGCGCTAGCGGCCGGCTGCGGGACTCCGGGACGGCGCGGCGGCAGATCTGGGCGTTGCAGTCAACGGCGCGGCTCCACTCGCCGGAGATGGCGACCGAAGGTGGCGGAGGTGGAGTAGAGGCAAGCCAGCGGCGTCGAGATCGTCTTGGCGGCCTTGGCGTTCGGGGATGGAGCTCCTGTCTTTGCTGCTCAGAGGGAAAAGAGGTTTAGGAGGGAGACAGAGAAAGGAAGGGAGGATGAGGGATGGTGGTGCTCATCTACGGCAGCGCGGATGGTCACCGGCGAGGTCAAGGCGGGGCACGCTCGATGAGGGAGATGGTCGGAGAGGATTTGGATCATGGGTGCGGGCTCTGGTTGGTGGGGAACCGAGGGAGGCAGTGGATCGATGTATTGGATCGAGCAGGTGGAGAGGTGGTTGGCTCGGGATGGATCCCGAGGAAGATGGTGGCGGCGGAGATTGGACAAGGGAGGATCCCTAGAAAATAGGGTTTGGTCTGATTTGGGTGTGTTGGTCTATATATCGAACAATAGGATTAGGTTCGGGCCTTCGATTAAATCGGACGGCTGAGAAACTACAGGTTAGGAAGTTCAAATAAGAAAATGGAGATGTTTTATAGATGTTTGGGGATGATCCGGACCCAATGGTGATGACTGAGCGGGTCGGGTCCGGGAGAAGTTTTCGGACTAGGTTGCGGAGGTGGTCGGTGGCTGTGCAGAGAGGTTCAAACGGTTAGACAACAAATGAACGGTTGCTCTCGAAAGGGACAACAAAGGCAAGGGGGGAACGCGACAACTATGAACGGATGCAAGCTTTATGAAAACATGCAGATGCAATGCGCATGATGCTATGAGATGAAATGCATGACATGAACAAAATGCAAAACAAAAGACAAAAACCCAACCACGGAGGAAAAACATAACACATGGCCGGAAAAGGCAAGAGTTGGAAATTACGAATATGGAAAGTTGTATCTGAGGCGTTACAACTTAGGTACTGTTGTGAAATCATTCTAAATTCATATTGGTGTAATATCTACTGTATTCCAACTTCTCTATGGTTCATACCCTCCGATACTCCTCATAGATTCATCAAAATAAGCAAACAACACATAGAAAACAGAATCTGTCAAAACAGAACAGTCTGTAGTAATCTGTATCATTCGAATACTTCTGTTACTACAAAAATTCTGAAATAAATTGGTGGACCAGAGGAATTTGTCTATTAATCATCTGCAAAAAGAATCAACCTAAACGCACTCTCCAGTAAAAAATGGAAGCTAATCTTGTGAGTGCAAATGTTTCTGTTTTTTACAGCAAGATCATAAAGACTTCACCCAAGTCTTCCCAAAGGTTCTACTTGGCACAAACACTAATTAAAACATGAAACTACATCTAACCAGAGGCTAGATGAATTATTTATTACTAAACAGGATCAAAAGCAAAGGACAAAAATAAAATTGGGTTGCCTCCCAACAAGCGCTATCATTTAACGCCCCTAGCTAGGCATGATGATTTCAATGATGCTCACATAAAAGATAAGAATTGAAACATAAAGAGAGCATCATGAAGGATATGACTAGCACATTTAAGTCTAACCCACTTCCTATGCTTAGGGATTTTGTGAGCAAACAACTTATGGGAACAATAATCAACTAGCATAGGAAGGCAAAACAAGCATAAGTTCAAAACTTTAAGCACATAGAGAGGAAACTTGATATTATTGCAATTCCTATACGCATATTTTCCTCCCTCATAATAATTTTCAGTAGCATCATGAATGAATTCAAAATATAACCAGCACCTAAATCATTCTTTTCATGATCTACTTGCATAGCATTTTTACTACTCTCCACATACGCAAATTTCTTCTCATGAATAGTAGTGGGAGCAAACTCAACAAAATAATTATCATGTGAGGCATAATCCAATTGAAAACTAAAATCATGATGACAAGTTTCATGGTTATCACTATTCTTAATAGCATACAAGTCATCACAATAATCATCATAGATAGCAACTTTGTTCTCATAATCAATTGGAACCTCTTCCAAAATAGTGGATTCATCACTAAATAAAGTCATGACCTCTCCAAATCCACTTTCATCAATATAATCATCATAAATAGGAGGCATGCTTTCATCATAATAAATTTGCTCATCAAAACTTGGGGACAAAAAATATCATATTCATCAAACATAGCATCCCCAAGCTTGTGGCTTTGCATATCATTAGAATCATGGGTATTCAAAGAATTCATACTAATAACATTGCAATCATGCTCATCATTCAAAGATTTAGTGCCAAACATTTTATAGACCTCTTCTTCTAGCACTTGAATACAATTTTCCTTACCATCATTCTTACGAAAGATATTAAAAAGATGAAGCGTATGAGGCAAACTCAATTCATTTTTTGTAGTTCTCTTTTATAGACTAAACTAGTGATAAAACAAGAAACAAAAAGATTCGATTGCAAGATCTAAAGATATACCTTCAAGCACTCACCTCCCCGGCAACGGTGCCAGAAAAGAGCTTGATCTCTACTACACAACCTTCTTCTTGTAGACATTGTTGGGCCTCCAAGTGCAGAGGCTTGTAGGACAGTAGCAAATTTCCCTCAAGTGGGTGACCTAAGGTTTATCAATCCGTGGGAGGCGTAGGATGAAGATGGTCTCTCTCAAACAACCCTGCAACCAAATAACAAAGAGTCTCTTGTGTCCCCAACACACCCAATACAATGGTAAATTGTATAGGTGCACTAGTTCGGCGAAGAGATGGTGATACAAGTGCAATATGGATGGTATATATAGGTATTTTTAATCTGAAATTATAAAAACAGGAAGGTAACTAATGATAAAAGTGACTGTAAACGGTATTGCAATGCTAGGAAACAAGGCCTAAGGTTCATACTTTCACTAGTGCAAGTTCTCTCAACAATAATAACATAATTGGATCATATAACTATCCCTCAACATGCAACAAAGAGTCACTCCAAAGTCACTAATAGCGGAGAAAAAACAAAGAGATTATGGTAGGGTACGAAACCACCTCAAAGTTATCCTTTCTGATCTATCTATTCAAGAGTTTGTAGTAAAATAACACGAAGCTATTCTTTCCGTTCGATCTATCATAGACTTTGTACTAGAATAACACCTAACGACACGAATCAACCAAAACCTTAATGTCACCTAGATACTCCAATGTCACCTCAAGTATCCGTGGGCATGATTATACGATATGCATCACACAATCTCAGATTCATCTATTCAACCAACACAAAGTACTTCAAAGAGTGCCCCAAAGTTTCTACCGGAGAGTCAAGACGAAAACGTGTGGCAACCCCTATGCATAAGTTCACAAGGTCACTGAACTTGCAAGTTGATCACCAAAACATACATCAAGTAGATCACGTGAATATCCCAATTTCACCACAGATAAGCACGGCAAGACATACATCAAGTGTTCTTAAATCCTTAAAGACTCAATCCGATAAGATAACTTCAAAGGGAGTACTCAATCCATTACAAGAGAATAGAGGGGGAAAACATCATAAGATCCAACTATAATAGGAAAGCTCGCGATACATCAAGATCGTGCCAAATCAGGAACATGAGAGAGAGAGAGAGAGATCAAACCCATAGCTACTGGTACATACCCTCAGCCCCGAGGGTGAACTACTCCCTCCTTGTCATGGAAAGCGCCGGGATGATGAAGATGGCCACGGGTGAGGGTTCCCCCCTCCGGCAGGGTGCCGGAACAGGGTCCCGATTGGTTTTTGGTGGCTAAAGAGGCTTGCGGCGGCGGAACTCCCGATCAAAAGTTTATTTGATAGATTCACTAGATAGGTGGAATCAAGATATGATCAAAAGAAGTTTGAGTATGAATCTGAACAAATTTTGAAATTTGAAAGTTGCAAAAAGTTTATTTGATAGATTCACTAGATAGGTGGAATCAAGACGAAAATGTTGGTGTTGGTTTTGTCTAATTTAGATGAACGAGTAAAAAGTTATGGCTATTTGAAAAATCAAGGCCAAGCTGTTTTACGGAAGAAAGATATCTACATAATAAGCTATGGAGTATATAAAAAATACGAAGAAAGATACCTTTATAAGGTAGAGAAAAGACGACTTCAGAGATGATACGACTTCTAGAATTCCCGCCGGAGAGGATAAATATATTTTTCTGCTAGTCAAACCAAAATATTGATTTAACTCGCAGTGGATGATTTTTGGAGGTTCTATGGGTCTATATTTATTGGTGGAAGAGAGGTTTAGGGGTCAAAGACTATGCAATGTGGGAGTAAATGTAGACGAACAAAATGAAAAGGGAGGGAATCCCATGGGCTAAAAAGCACCACGGGCCAGCCGTGTGCACGCTGCAGTATTTTTTTCGGCCAAAGAAAAAGAAAAAGAAAAAAACTGAAAAGGAAATTGCTGGCTGGGCCTGGCCCATGTAGGAAAAAAAGGGGGCACCGGAGCCAATATGATGCGCATGTGGGCGATATATAGTAACAGTGTATGCGCATTTTTTTAATAAAAACAAAAAAGAAAATTAAATGGCGAAAATAAAATAAAATTTTATATAGGCATATTATATATCAAAATTTTCAAAAAAAAATCTAAAAGATGCACATACTTTTAGCGGCAAATAAATTCCACAAAAATTCAAATAAACTAAACAATGCTACGGTTGCAATAAAACCCAATAAAAATCATTTCTAAAATACCAAAATGATTTCAAATTTATTTTTCTCCAATTTTCTAATGTAGGTAATCATTTTACCCTATTTTCCATATATTTATTTTTGGAGAAAAACTATTTGAATAAAACCCAAATAACTCCAAATTGAAAATAATTTCAAAGGGACTTTAAATTTGATTCTTTTAAACTCCCAACTCATATTTCATACAATTTGAAGAAGTCATTTTAGCTTCTCTCATGAAAATCATTGAGTTGCATAAAGTTTCTGAATTTGAATTTTTTTCAAATGAAATTCAAATCTTCTCAAAACCCCCCTTTTTTTAATTAGAAGAAGTCATGTTATCTTCACTCTAGGGTTTATAATGAAATAAATTTGAATTCAAGGGGATCATAAATGCAAGGTGAATGTTTTGGGAAAGTCATTTTATTCCCTCTCATTTAACTTCTAAAAGTTTCAGTTTCACTCAATTTCACACAAGCAACCACACCACAATCAAGCAATCAACCAAAATTTATTATTTAATATAACATTCCAAAATTTAGAATTTTTGGATGTTTCAAACCTACCAGCCTTAAAATGAATCTCGCCCTTGAGATTCGGAGAGGCTAGCAAGAATTAGGTTGGGTTCGGGGGTCTCCTCAAAATTCATTGATCGTCACAGAGGATCTGGGGTGCGACCACCCTTAGAAACATGGTTACGGTTCCGTCAAAACTCATATACTCCATCCTTATTGTTGACAGTGTCGATCTTCTCAAATCTTCACGATAATTCCTTCTCTTGGCTCTTCCGATAGTGGCATAACCTTTTTCCTCAATTCATCTGTCCTTTTATCTTGGTAAGGTTCTTCCGAGACTGGTTTTTCTTAGCTGACAGGTCTGGCGCCAATACTAAACAACTATCGATATCTCATGGCGGTCAAGAATTTATTGTTTCTCCTACAGGAAATTGGTCTGGGCTTCATTCTCACCGTATGACCTATGTTTGGCAACAGCTGCCTTGTACAAGGGAAAATCGTCATACCATTTGTCGGGGGCGATGCTGATTCCTGCCAACACCTATGGGGATAGGGCCCCTTTTCGGTTCGGTGGGGGGCGGAGAGCGCACAAAGAGAGGATCGAGGCAGTGCACGCGGGCGATTTTACCAAGCTTCGGGCCGCACGGATGCGTAAAACCCTACTGCTGCTTGTTTGTGTATATTGGATTCTTGCTCAGGAGCGATGGACGCTGCCAGACTAAGCTTGAGAGTGTTCCTGGTGTTGAACGAGCCGAACTGCTCGAGCCTCTGAATTCTTCGAACCCCCTCTACGTTGCGCTTGGGCCTCCTTTTATACTCTCAAGGGGTCACCGACAGGGGGCAACGTAGACAAGAAGGGCAAAAATGGAAAAGGATGGGTAGGTGCAGCTACCGCTATTGTGGATACAGTATGCCCTACCTAACTCTGACGGCAGGGGACAAGGGCATTAAATGCCTGTCTGAGTCTCCTAAACAGTGCAAAAGGTGACCGTTAGGAGCGCCACCGTTTGCCACGATGGGCTTCTCTTCATCTCTGCTTGCCACCACGTACCCCTAGCTGCACGGCCTCCCGCCACGTGCGCTCTGGGAGAGTCCCAGAGCGACACGTTAGCAGGTGAGCTGGAGCGCGGGCACGAAGTGGGGGTTTCCCGCGACAAGCTCCTTGCCGCGGCCGTCGTCTTGTCGCGTCTGGAAACTTGTCGCTCGCCGGTTCTTGCCGGGACGTAGGGCGCGTCGCGGCAAGCTTTCTTGGTATGCCTTGAGTGGCCTTCCCGGCAAGCTCCTCTTGCCGGGGTCTCGTCTCTTCCTGACAAGCTCCTCTTGCCGGGGCCTTGGTCGGCCTTCCCGGCAAGCTCCTCTTGCCGGGGCCTTGATTTGAATACTTTGTTCTTGAATGGTCTTCAAGGGAACCACGGAGGGTCCTGGCGGTCACCCGGCAAGCCTTGCCGCGGGGTGCTGCAACTGCCCGTGCACGAGTTCGGGGTAATAGGGTACCCCTACTCTAGTACACCGACAGGAGCCCCCGGGCCTGGGCCATACACGGTGCCGAGCGTTGTTGGGCCAGGCCCAAAATAGTGCACGGGCACGCGCGGCCTAGGTTACGCCGAATCTAACTCTGCTCCCACCGCGCACGCTTCAAACACGGCGTCGTGGGAGAGATCGTGGGTGGCGTGCGTGGGGCTAAGCTCCTCGAGCATTCGTCAGGCCACGATGATGAGGACGGTTCACGCCCTCCTCCTTAAGCGGAGGTAGGTGTGAGGGCGTGGTGCATTTACTGGACGGGGCCGGTGCGCGGTTTTCGGGACGTCCACTTTCCGCGTTCATGGGGCGGAGCGAGGCCGCCTCATCTTTCGCCTTAGTCCTGCATCCCCGCCACGCGGCTCCCATGCGCTTGGGGTCACGGACGGTGGAGTGGGAAACTGTGCCGTCGCGAGCGGGTTGGCCCCGACTCCCTGCCCTTCCCGTGTCTTGATTAGCTGAGCGGGGCGGCCGAGCCCCCACCTCGCTCCTTTATAAAGAGCGGGATGGGAGCACAAAAACCCGCACTCTCTCATCTTCTCCTTTCCTCAGCTTCTGCTCCCCTTTCTCTCATCTTCTATGGAGAAAGGGAACCCAGGCCCTTCATCGGTGGCGGCGGGGGTCGCCGCCAGACAGCGCACCTCTCCCTCTTCCGCGCCCGTGGTGGCAGAGCCAACCATGAGGGGAAGAGGGAGGGGGCGAGGCCGCAGACGAGGTCGAGGACGAGGTCGAGGCGCTCGGGGAAGAGGGCAGGCGACAAGGCCGCCAAGCCGGAGTACGAGGGCGTGGTGCCCTCGACAGCATGCTGACGTCCTGCTGCCCCGTCTTCGAGCCCCGCTTCCAGCGTCGCCGTCGCCGTCCAGCCTTCGGACGGCCCCCGGGATGTTCCCTTGGTGTCTTCTGGCACCCGTAGCTCGCCTAGGCACTCCTTTTGCCCTTTTCGCCTCCTTGACCTGCCTCCTGAAAAGGGGGACAGGAAAGGGATCACGGGCATCTTATCTTTTTAATTTGTAAGCCTTCGGGCCTTAGCTGTATCTAGAACTTGTAATCCTCTCTTTCATGTTTTTCATCCTCTATGGATTGTACCTGAGTGGGATGTTTTTTTAATGAAAGGGGATGCTTGCCGGGTTATTTGTCTCGCGAGTTAAACCCACGCCAAGGAGCAAATCCTTGGTATCCCTCGGACAGACATTTCATCTCCCGGCAACAGGCCCTGCCGCCTTCCCACATCGCTCAACCTTTCTCACGCTTTTAACGGAGGCAGGAACGAGGTGGGTGCGGTCTCCTCGTTTCATCCCTTTGCTGCCGCGACTACGACCAAACTTGGCCCCGAGAACGAGCCCCAGGGCCTAGAGTCGAGGGAGCACGGCAGTTTCCGGGGAGAAACATGGTTTCGCTTTCCCTAGTCCATAAGAGGATGCATGATGAGGGATGAAAGACTTATCTGATAGTGCAGCCCTCGGCAACTCTGGTTTATCGTGGACGATTCTTGGCACTCACAGCCCCCAGCGATACTGGCTTGCCAGGAAGGCTTTTATCCTCAGTAGAGAACTTTGACGTTCTCGATGCCGGCTTCCGGCAAGCTGATTGCCGGGAAGGCTTTTATCTTCAGCAGAGAACTTTGACGTTCTCGATGCCGGCTTCCGACAAGCTGATTGCCAGGAAGGCTTTTGTCTTCAGCAGAGAACTTTGACGTTCTCGATGCCGGCTTCTGGCAAGCTGGTTGCCAGGAAGGCTTTTATCTTTAGCAGAGAACTTTGACGTTCTCGATGCCGGCTTCCGGCAAGCTGGTTGCCAGGAAGGCTTTTATCTTCAGCAGAGAACTTTGTCGTTCTCGATGCCGGCTTCCGGCAAGCTGGTTGCCAGGAAGGCTTTTATCTTCAGCAGAGAACTTTGATGTTCTCGATGCCGGCTTCCGGCAAGCTGATTGCCAGGAAGGCTTTTATCTTCAGGAGAGAACTTTGTCGTTCTCGATCCTGGCTTCCGGCAAGCTGGTTGCCAGGAAGGCTTTTATCTTCAGCAGAGAACTTTGACGTTCTCGATGCCGGCTTCCGGCAAGCTGATTGCCAGGAAGGCTTTTATCTTCAGCAGAGAACTTTGTCGTTCTCGATGCCGGCTTCCGGCAAGCTGGTTGCTAGGAAGGCTTTTATCTTCAGCAGAGAACTTTGTCGTTCTCGATGCCGGATTCCGGCAAGCTGGTTGCCAGGAAGGCTTTTATCTTCAGCAGAGAACTGTGACGTTCTCGATGCCGGCTTCCGGCAAGCTGATTGCCAGGAAGGCTTTTGGCGAAGAACTTTGTCGTTCTTGACACCGGCTCCCGGCAAGATCGTTGCCGGAAAGGCTTATGGCGAAGAACTTGGTCGTTCTTGACACCGGCTCCCGGCAAGATCATTGCCGGAAAGGCTTATGGCGAAGAACTTTGTTGTTCTTGACACCGGCTCCCGGCAAGATCGTTGCCGGAAAGGCTTATGGCGAAGAACTTCGTTGTTCTTGACACCGGCTCGCGGCAAGATCGTTGCCGGAAAGGCTTATGGCGAAGAACTTCGTCGTTCTTGACACCGGATCCTGGCAAGATCGTTGCCGGAAAGGCTTATGGCGAAGAACTTCGTCGTTCTTGACGCCGAAAAGATTGGCCCTAAGGGCGTTGCCAGCCCCCGGGCCATAACTGTGTTCAAACATAGCAAGTGATTAGCATCCGAAGTGCACTCAACTTGCTTGCGAATTTCGACTTTTGCTGCATATTCCCTATGCCTGCTGGAATGCTTTCCGGTGCGTACGATCCAACCAGTAGCGCTTGAGGGAACGGGCCCTTAGCGGCTATTCGGGAACAACGCCTCCCGGAAAGGTTTAGCTTCTTGGTTCTAGCGCAACCGCACAAGTTGCCGAGCGGACTCGAGGCAACATGGAGCGCAACTAGCCCCGAGAAGGCTCCTTGGCATACAGGTCTATGCAGAAATCTCAAATAAATAGCGCATGCTATCTTCCTGTTCAACCCCTCTTTGTACGTCCACCCTACGCTTTCTAGGGAAACTTGCCGGTGCAAGCACCCTTGCCGCGAGCGCCGAGTGCGGAACTTCAGCAGCCTACTGGCGGGGTCGCTACCGACAAGCAATATTGTCGCAACTAGTTGCAGCTCGCTTAAGTTGTTGAGCGGACTCGAAACAAAGTAAGGGCGCTAGCAGCTCACTTAAGTTGCTGAGCGGACTCGAAGCAAAGTAAGGGCGCTAGCAGCTCACTTAAGTTGCTGAGCGGACTCGAAACAAAGTAAGGGCGTGACTAGCTACGAGTTGATTCCTCCGCGCACAGGTTTTCCGTACAAAGAACAAGATCTCCGAGGCGGATAACCTTATATAGTAAGGAAATATCTAAAGTTTTGCATGACTTAGCTTTTCCCGTCGCCGCACTGGCGTCGTTCTTTTGCTAGCCTGCTCCTTGGGAGCCATGACGATGAAGATCTAGCTTGCGTGCACGCCGGATCGGGTTCACATGATCTCGACGCCCCCTACCTGGCGCGCCAGAGATGTCGGGGGCGATGCTGATTCCCGCCAACACCTATGGGGACAGGGCCCCTTTTCGGTTCGGTGGGGGGCGGAGAGCGCACAAAGAGTGGATCGAGGCAATGCACGCGGGCGATTTTACCCAGCTTCGGGCCGCACGGATGCGTAAAACCCTACTGCTGCTTGTTTGTGTATATTGGATTCTTGCTCAGGAGCGATGGACGCTGCCAGACTGAGCTTGAGAGTGTTCCTGGTGTTGAACGAGCCGAACTGCTCGAGCCTCTGAATTCTTCGAACACCCTCTACGTTGCGCTTGGGCCTCCTTTTATACTCTCAAGGGGTCACCGACAGGGGGCAACGTAGACAAGAAGGGCAAAAATGGAAAAGGATGGGTAGGTGCAGCTACCGCTACTGTGGATACAGTGCGCCCTACCTAACTCTGACGGCAGGGGACAAGGGCATTAAATGCCTGTCTGAGTCTCCTAAACAGTGCAAAAGGTGACCGTTAGGAGCGCCACCGTTTGCCACGATGGGCTTCTCTTCATCTCTGCTTGCCACCACGTACCCCTAGCTGCACGGCCTCCCGCCACGTGCGCTCTGGGAGAGTCCCAGAGCGACACGTTAGCAGGTGAGCTGGAGCGCGGGCACGAAGTGGGGGTTTCCCGCGGCAAGCTCCTTGCCGCGGCCGTCGTCTTGTCGCGTCTGGAAACTTGTCGCTCGCCGGTTCTTGCCGGGACGCAGGGCGCGTCGCGGCAAGCTTTGTTGGTATGCCTTGAGTGGCCTTCCCGGCAAGCTCCTCTTGCTGGGGTCTCGTCTCTTCCCGACAAGCTCCTCTTGCCGGGGCCTTGGTCGGCCTTCCCGGCAAGCTCCTCTTGCCGGGGCCTTGATTTGAATACTTTGTTCTTGAATGGTCTTCAAGGGAACCACGGAGGGTCCTGGCGGTCACCCAGCAAGCCTTGCCGCGGGGTGCTGCAACTGCCCGTGCACGAGTTCGGGGTAATAGGGTACCCTACTCTAGTACACCGACACCATTATAATGTTTAATTTGGATTAATATCGTCGTCTCTCTACAATAGGTAAGTCACTCAGATTTACCATCCCACATAGCAAGGCGAATAATAAGAGTAAGTCGGTATGGTGATCAATCCATCCCGCACCCAAATCGTTACCTTGTATATGGTTTAGAGAATTTCGCATTCTAACACTCGGTCATCCTCACAAGCATTGCAGAATTTCTCTTGTCGATGAACCAAGTTCAGATAAATCCATTGATTTTGCAAGCCAAACAAACATCTATTGTTTCTTCACAACTCTCAGGTTTTGTGTAAACTCCTATAAGAACATCTATTGATAAAGTCGTAACTTCTTCCAGGGTTTTTCCTTTAGCAAGAGTGTGGTTGCTTCTTGGCAGGTCCTGGAGCCTGTGGGTTATGGCCCATCTCATCACTTTTATAACTCCAACTCATCCTGGGGTTACAATGGCTCCATATTACCAACATTATACCTCCTTTATAGCCAATAGTACTTCATCTCTTCATATTCTTGGGGTATCCCACATATCGAGATAAAACTCGTACTTATTTTGTCTGAAGTCCACTCCATGGAATATCATTTTCTTTTCCAAGGGTCAAGGGTCCTCACAGTTACTACCACCCTTGAAATGCACAAAATCATCCATAGACCATATTTCTCATATCCTCGAAAATGGTCAAAATCTTTCTTCATAGAGTAATAACTCATACAATCCAATTGAGTACCAATGATGCTAACTTTATTGATTCTCAAATTATTACAATCTCCTGGATTTCCATTACATGCCTCAACTCAACACCTCAATATAAAAGAATTGTTCCCATTACTGCTACTATATTTCTTTTGTTGCAAACTCAACTATTTAGCACAAGCCTCCTTCTCTTTGGGACAATATCTGGCAAAGTGCCCTGCTTCATTATAGCAGAAACATATTACTTCTATCAAGTCTCATGGTTTTCTTGTGATTACATAGCCTCCTTGGGTCCTCGACTTCCTTTTTGGGCAACCGCTGAAGTAGTGCCCTGAATCTTTGCACCTGAAACATGTGATATGATTCAGGTCCTTCTTTGTAGAAATAGGGTTGTTTCTGGAATCCAATCTATTTATCTTCTTGGACTTTTCCATGCCTGTCACATCCCTAGCTTTTGGTAATGCACTAGGCTAGACCTCATGTGAGCATCATGTTTTATTTCGAATGAAATTTGAATTGAGGAATTTTCAAAGCCTCAGAAACCTTCTAAAAATGATCAACATTAAAATCTCTTCAAAGAAGTCCAAGAAAATGCTCCTTTTAGTCTCTGAAAATATTGCAAAGAGGTAAAACTCAAAACAATATTTTTGGTATCTCAGAGTTAATTATTTTGGGCCTTTGAATTAAATAAATAGCTATTTGCATTGGATATATATTTGATATATAAATAATATATGTCCAATAATTACTGGAACATTTTATGTGGTTTGGTATATTTTAGTTCTAGCCACATAATTATTTTCAGGATTTTATAAAATGGTTTAGTATTTATTCCTAAACCAAAACAAAACAGAACAAAATAGAAAACAATAAATAAAAGACAGAGGAGAGAAATCTCACCTGGAGCTTACCTGGCAGCCACCCACAGCCCAACACTGTGCAGCCCACCTGCGCGGCCCAGCCCACCTGGCCCCCCCTTCTCCTGTCTTCTTCCCGTGCCAGCGCACGAAGCAGCTCGGTGGCGAGCACCGCCGTCGCGCTTGGCCACCTCCTGCCTGGTTGCCTCCCTCCTCGATGCGCCTGGAGACGCCACGACACCCCTGGCCTCTCTCTCTCACTCTCCCTGGAACCCCTCTCGCTCTCCCTCCGTCCCTATTCCCCCTCTGCTCTCTCTCCCTCCTGCGACCGAACGGAGCCGCCGCCACTGACGAGCTCCCTCGCGGACACCGGCCACCCCACGCAAACCCGACGCGCCCAGAAGCTCCGCCACGTTGTCTTCTTCATCTTCGATGAGACACGCAAGCTGGGAAGGCCCGGAACATCGCCATCGCCGTCGTCTTCCACCTCGGGCTCCGACCACCGCCGCCGTTGATTCGCCGTCTCCATCGCCTCCCCGAGCACGCCGACCTTCTCTTCGAACTCACCGTGAGCCCCTGTCCATTTCCCCTCTCTCTCCGTGCCCGTCCGCGCCCTCTAACCACCCTGGCTGTCGGAGCCGACCGTTCCTTGCCGCCGGCGATGACGCAGATGGTGCTAGAGCCACCGTAGCTAACTCCTGAGCACGGCAACGTGCTCAGCACCCTTCCAGGAGCCGAGCGCGCCCACCCGTGCGACCTGCCGTGCCCCCTAGCGCCAACCCCGACCTCGCCGTGCTCCGGCCGCCACCTTTGAGCTCGCCGCCGTCGATATAGGTCGCCCCCGGCCTAACTGACCGCACCACTCGACGCGCGGGATCTTCAGCGTCACGTAGCTGCCCTCCGCCGGCCATTTGGTCACCGGAGGAGGAATTTCGACCCCCTCCGCCGTCTCGGGCTTCACCGGCGACGAGCCGTGGACCAAGTCCGGCGAGTTTTGACCCCAGTTGGACGCCCTGACTCAATGACAGGTGGGCCCAGCCCTGTTAGCTAATTAGGATTAGCACTAATTGAGTTAGTTAAACTAATTACCCCCCCTGCTGACACTGACATGTGGGCCAGGCTCTAATTAAACTTAGGTTAGTTAACTGTGTCACTGACGTGTGGTCCCCACATGTCAGGTTTGACCGGACCAGCCCCTGTTGAGCTGTGACGTCATGCCAACGTCATGCTGACGCAATAATTCCTTTCTGGAATTTAAATAAATCTTAAATGATTTAATAATTCCAGAATATATTCTAAACTTCTAAAAATCATAGAAATTCAACCATAACTCCAAATTAAATAATTTATATATGAAAAATTATCAGAAAAATTCAAGGAATCCATCTGTACCATTTTCATGCATGTTTGAACAATGGTTGTCCTCTGTTTTGGACAAAACCAATAAAGGGCATTTAAATAATCACATATGAAGTTTGAATTTGAATCTTGTATTCAAACCAACCCCATTTAACTTGTTGCTAGTTGCATTAGCTCAAAACACATTCATATTGCCATGTCATAGCATGCATCATTTTGTGCATTGCATTGATTGTGTTTTTCTGTGTTGCCGGTATTTGTCCCCTCTCGATAGACGCGATACCGATGATGTGATCGTTGACACTGATGAAGACTCAATGTTATCTTCAGAAGTGCCAGGCAAGCAAAACCCCCTTGTTCATTCCGATACAATCCCACTCTCTCGCTCCTGCTCTCTTTTACTGCATTAGGACAACAACGATTCATCTGTTACCTGCTGCGGTAGCTGAACCCCTTTATCCTTTGAATGACCTGTCATTGCCACAGTAAATAGATGAAACCCACTAGCATGAGTAGGAGTTGTTTGAGCCCTGTTGTGCCTACTCATGCATGCTTGTTTGTCACGCCTGCTACTGCTTAGAGTTGAGTCAGGTCTGATTCATCCGGGATGAATCAGAGGTGTGTGAACATGTCTTACTGTGTGAGCTAAGTGTGTGAATATGATTTGGTAAAGGTAGCGGTGAGAGGCCATGTAGGAGTACATGGTGGGTTGTCTCATTGCAGCCGTCCTCAGGAACTGAGTTCTGTGTTTGTGATCCATGATTCAGCTACTACCACGCATTGGGCCCAAAACCAATGGACCCTCTCGGCTTCTTAATCACCCTTGTCCTCTGTCCAGGAGTTGCAAGTAGTTCTGGTGTTTGTAGTATGCTGGAGCCCGTGCGCAGCGCTGACCGTAGGGGTGGGCTGTGATGCGGTAGGCACGTGGCCGGGTAAACCGGGCGCCCGTTTGGTGTCACGGAACCCTGTTCACATCATTTGGGGCCGTGAGCGAAAATCCAACCGGATCTCCTCATGGATGGAACCCGAATAGGCGATAAACCTGGACTAGAGACTCGAGTGTTTAGGCAGGCCGTGGCCGACACCCACGTTGGGCTTCCGCTTGAAGGTTGCCGAGTACATGTCGTGTAAACGGCGGTAAGTGGTGAGAGCGTGTGTGAAGAAGTACACCCCTGCAGGGTTAACATCATCTATTCGAATAGCCGTGTCCGCGATAAAGGACTTCTGGGTTGCTTATATCAGTTCATAGACAAGTGAAAGTGGATACTCTAAAATACGCAAGATAAGCGTGAGTGCTATGGATGGCGTTCTCGTAGGGAGACGGGAGCGGATCCATAGTGGTGTATTGATATGGTGAATATGTGGACTCGTGTGCGCCACCTTAAAAGAGTTACATTGCAGTCGTAGTTTAGGATAGCCACCGAGTCAAAGCTGGCTTGCTGCAGTTAAACCCCACCATCCCCTTTGTTGATAATGATGCATATGTAGTTAGTTCTGATGTAAGTCTTGCTGGGTACATTTGTACTCACGTTTGCCTATTTTATGTTTTTGCAGAGAGACTTCGGTCTCACTAGTAGTTCCGCGTGGACTTCGACGTTTAGCTTGTTACCTCAGCTACGATCTTGTGCCCCGGCAGGATCTGGTAGATAGTCAGGCTTCTCAGCCTTTTTCAGTTATAGATGTCTGTACCCAGACATGATAGCTTCCGCTTGTGCTTTGATTTGTATGCTCTGATTGTTGGGTCATGAGACCCATGTTTGTAATATCTCGCTCCTCGGAGCCTATTGAATAAATACTTGAGTCGTAGAGTCATGTTGTGATGCCATGTTGTATTTGCACATATCGAGCATATTGTGTGTATGTTATTGAAATGCTTGGTATGTGTGGGATCTGACCATCTAGTTGTTTATCTCTAGTAGCCTCTCTTACGGGGAAATGTCTCCTAGTGTTTCACTGAGCCATGGTAGCTTGCTACTGCTCCGGAACACTTAGGCTGGCCGGCATGTGTCCTTCTTCGTTCCTGTGTCTGTCCCTTCGGGGAAATGTCACGCGATGAATACCGGAGTCCTGTTAGCCTGCTACAGCCCGGTTCACCGGAGTCCTGCTAGCCCAGTGCTACAGCCTGGATTCACTCGCTGATTACCGACACGTTCGATGCTGGGTCATGGATGCATGTCCCTGTAAGTCTGTGCCACTTTGGGTTTACGACTAGCCATGTCAGCCCGGGCTCCTTATCATATGGATGCTAGCGACACTGTCATATACGTGTGCCAAAAGGCGCAAACGGTCCCGGGCAAAGGTAAGGCGACACCCGTGGGAATACCGTGCGTGAGGCCGCAAAGTGATATGAGGTGTTACATGCTAGATCGATGTGGCATTGAGTCGGGGTCCTGACAGCGTTGGTATTAGAGCTTGACTGCCTGTAGGATTACCAAGCCAAACTGGTCGAAGTTGAGTCTAGAAATTCTTTAGTTATATAAGGGAATTGATTGTGGGATGGAACGTAAGGTTCTTTTTACTCCTCACACCTTATGCCTTCTGATCTGAGTCATCATCTTCTCTTCTACGGGGGTTAAGGAACTAGGCTTTCTCTTCTTTCTATCAGGATCACGTGTTATTAATCCGTAGACTTATAGAATTGTTGGACTTAAGCCTCGTTTCAGTTCCTATTACTTCTGTATGTTAATTGTTGATCTCGGAACCTTGATATTGTGCTTCTGAGTGGTTATGCCACCATTTTGTGAATGTCTCAAATCTTTTCTGAGCATTTACAGCCGTTATGCTGTCCGAGTCATCCCAGGTTTCTAAATAGTCGGATGCATTTGCAAATCCCTTCCTCCTGTTTCCGATGTGCCTTTGGTCAGATTAATCACACAAATCAGCGAGTTGAGGTACTTTATTGCCTTGACATATATGTTGGAGCTAGTATTATGACCCTAGGTGTTTTAGGTTGTCACCTAGTAATCTAGCAATGTTTAGTGTTCTTAGTGTGATGATTCTGGCCATCATTCTTGTAAGCATCCCGTGATGCCACTTAGTTAGTAGGCAGTTCACTTCTGGGTTTTGAACCCGAGATTCACCCTACTTACTTCATGTTGATAGTAATTGCTAGCTCCCTTAGGTTATTAGTAACCTTTGCGATAGTCCTTGAAGTCCGTGGTATCTTCTTCTTCCAAATACCATGAACTACCTATGGCAGAAGTTCCTCGTTGAACTGAACGATCACAACCAGAGTGCTCTTGATGAGTTCTCCATTATATATTGTGGCTCTGCCAGTTCTCCCTCTCTGCATGGGTTATCCGGAAGAAATATGTTGAACTCCGTTTGACATGCTAAACCATGCATCCACAACTCAGAAAATCGTATGTTCCTTTGAGTTGTCCCTCTTTAGTTGTCTTCTGACCCTCGTCTATCAATTGATAGTCAAGATTATGTGTGCATTTGTTCGTCGATGCCTATTACTCTTGTGGTCTGTCAAGCCATTCTATTCCGGAATGACTAGGAGAAACAAACTCCAGTACCTCATCCATATCTAGGATTGGGTCAAAGCAATGGTGCTCCGCAGATCAAAGTGCCAGCCCAGCTTTTGATTCTGTTCTACCCTGAAGTATTACCGTCTTTATGTCAGGATTTTCATGAGGATTGCACCGGCTCTTGTGAATTCCTGATGTAGTGATACTTCTCGCCATCATTATTCATCCCTTGGTTCCGTGTTGTCGCAACCGGAATGCCGACAAGTGAATCGTGATGTGTGAATTCAATACTCCTAGCAACCTTGTTGCTTGGTAGTTAATGGACAATAACCCCATTCTTAGCATGTTGATTTTTGAATCATCGCCCTAAGGTTGATTGTGCTACCTAGTCCTTATCTCCTGGTGCACTCTTTGATTGATGAGTTAGGATTTTGTCAAGTCCTCGCTCATTTGATCATATCATCTTGCCCTGAAAAGAAAGATTGCTCTCGAGCTTAGTAACATACCGGTGGTTCGTGATTTTCCGAATATCTTCTCGGAAGTATTACCAGGTTGTCACCTGACTGTTATGTTGAGCTCGTGATCAAGTTGGTTTCTTGTGAACCACCCTCTCTCCTAGAATCTGTGTGGGATACCCCTGAGCTAGTTGGTTAAGCTAAACAACAACTTGGAGAGTTGGAAGATAAAAGCTTGTCCGACTTAGTTCATGTTAAGGGATATCTTTTTTTTTGTGTGTGTGTGTGTTGAAGGAAGATGATATCCTTATCAATTGGTCCTTGTGATCAATTGTTGGATCTATTATCTTACCCAAACCTTTGATTGAGTATGGGCTATCGTCAAATCAAATCAGTACCAACGATGCTCATAATGTTGTCTTATTCGTGGTTGATCCCTTGAGCATACACCATTACATCTTTGGTCTGACCAATGCTATCACCGTGTTCACTTAACTATGGAATTCCTTTTAAAAGGAAACCTAGATGAATTGTTGTTGAGCCCATTGACAACATCCTTATCTCCTCCATGATTTTGTTGAACATTAAGCTAGTGTTGGAAACTTGTGTAAGCATTTTCTTCATGCTAGCTCATGAAGTACTTGTTTGATGAAAGGAGTGACTTCCTTTGATTCACGTGCATTTTCATGTAAGCTGCCGTCGTGAATTCGAGAAAGTTTGTTTTTGCTCCTTTGGAATCATCCCAAGTCGGTCATGCACGTGCGAAGAATTCTATGGTCTGTTAGACTGATCATCTTCATTCCATATGTATATCCTAGCACACCAAGCCACTGACTGATTTGTTCAAGGAGAAGGAGTATCTTCATAAGAGCTAATCCGGACTTATGAAAGAACTTCGATATCCTCGATGATGGCTCCCAACCAGAACTCGGTAGTGTTTTATTGTAAGACTACCATGTGGGCATGCTTGTCTGGGACAACATGTTCACATGTTTGTAGCTGAACCAGCTCATGTTTTGGAGCTTGCTATCGTAGTTCATTTCCCGAGAATCTCGCAACGTCATCTCGTCGATTTGTGTTGCAAACTTTCATTTTTCTTCCTAGACTCGATGAGTCTGGATTATCCTGACACCAACCGGATCTGAATCTCAGGCAGATATGATGGTTGGAACATTTCCCAAGAACTATAATATTGGTCCCTCGATAACCGGTAAAGTGGATGTCGTGGCCAACACACCCAGCCGGAAGACCTATTATTGTAGTATCTTATTTGAGGAAGTTGGCCACCTCCCCATAAGGATTTCGTAGGATTTACCTCCGTAACTGTTCCTTATGGATTCTATTGCTCCCGAAGTCTGACCTTTACTTGATGTTGTAGTTATCAAACCATATCTATGAATGGGATACACTAGCACGTCAAGGAGAACATTAGAAGCGGAGTGCTAAATGTCTCTCGGTCGATCATTCAGATTTTGTTTCCTTGGCCTCGCTAAGGTGAAATCTGAGAAGGTGTTATCTTCCTTTGCATCTGCATCATCCATCATTAGCCATCATGGTAGTATGTTGTGTTGTCAGCACCCTTGACACGGATGTTGATAAAACCTTGATGATTGTGGAAAAGCTCAAGTTCTTGAGAGCACGCACAAGCGCTAGGTGTTATCATCAGCACTAACTAGGTTTGCTCTCAGTTTCCTCGGCAATGCTATGATCCTTTCAAACAGTGAATTCACTCTCTATGGTTGGGTCCTTCCCCAGTTACCAGAATCATTCCCAGCACTTGCATTTTGTTCCCAGCTTGCACCGCCAATGTGCCATTCTACCATGGGTCCCATCCATTTCCGGTGATAAGCAAATTCATCCATTACGTTGTCTTCAACAAGGTAATCCACATCATCCAAGTCCGAGTATGCTATTCTACCGACCCCCGCCAGTCGATTGCTGTGATTTGCCTTAGGCTGATATAGAGAGTCTCAATGATCTCTATATCAAAGGTAATTCTTTTTGCCACTTGGATATTTCTACGAGTCACCTACCCTAAGGTGCCTCGTTGCGGTGTCATGGCAACTCAACTCCTCGCTACATTGACAATCGTTTACCACCTTTTTAAGTGTGGAATTGTTGTCCACCTAGTGAACCTTCATCATCCGTTTCCTTCCACCCCTCTTGATGTGTATCTCGTGTCTCCACCTGAGAGATGGTTCTATGTCTCATTCCGTGAGTTGTTCGACCTTCGAGAAGTTCAATCCTTCTAGAGTTTCCCTTTCCTCTTCTTGTCATGATTAGTTGGAGTTCTCAGAACAAGACGACAAGACAAAGATGGTGATCGAATCAACGTTCATTTGAAGTGCAACCTGGATCGTGAAGATTATACTAGTTTGCGTTTCCCCTTCATCTTACCCTACGCTTGAATCTCGAGACGAGATTCTTGTTTAGTGGGGGTGAGTTGTCACATCCCTAGCTTCTGGTAATGCACTAGGCTAGACCTCATGTGAGCATCATGTTTTATTTCAAATGAAATTTGAATTGAGGAATTTTCAAAGCCTCAGAAACCTTCTAAAAATGATCAACATTAAAATCTCCTCAAAGAAGTCCAAGAAAATGCTCCTTTTAGTCTCTGAAAATATTGCAAAGAGGTAAAACTCAAAACAATATTTTTGGTATCTCAGAGTTAATTATTTTGGGCCTTTGAATTAAATAAATAGCTATTTGCATTGGATATATATTTGATATATAAATAATATATGTCCAATAATTACTCGAACATTTTATGTGGTTTGGTATATTTTAGTTCTAGCCACATAATTATTTTCAGGATTTTATAAAATGGTTTAGTATTTATTCCTAAACCAAAACAAAACAGAACAAAATAGAAAACAATAAATAAAAGACAGAGGAGAGAAATCTCACCTGGAGCTTACCTGGCAGCCACCCACAGCCCAACACTGTGCAGCCCACCTGCGCGGCCCAGCCCACCTGGCCCCCCTTCTCCTGTCTTCTTCCCGTGCCAGCGCACGAAGCAGCTCGGTGGCGAGCACCGCCGTCGCGCTTGGCCACCTCCTGCCTGGTTGCCTCCCTCCTCGATGCGCCTGGAGACGCCACGACACCCCTGGCCTCTCTCTCTCACTCTCCCTGGAACCCCTCTCGCTCTCCCTCCGTCCCTATTCCCCCTCTGCTCTCTCTCCCTCCCGCGACCGAACGGAGCCGCCGCCACCGACGAGCTCCCTCGCGGACACCGGCCACCCCACGCAAACCCGACGCGCCCAGAAGCTCCGCCACGTTGTCTTCTTCATCTTCGATGAGCCACGCAAGCCGGGAGGGCCCGGAACATCGCCATCGCCGTCGTCTTCCACCTCGGGCTCCGACCACCGCCGCCGTTGATTCGCCGTCTCCACCGCCTCCCCGAGCACGCCGACCTTCTCTTCGAACTCACCGTGAGCCCCTGTCCATTTCCCCTCTCTCTCCGTGCCCGTCCGCGCCCTCTAACCACCCTGGCTGTCGGAGCCGACCGTTCCTCGCCGCCGGCGATGACGCAGACGGTGCTAGAGCCACCGTAGCTAACTCCTGAGCACGGCAACGTGCTCAGCACCCTTCCAGGAGCCGAGCGCGCCCACCCGTGCGACCTGCCGTGCCCCCTAGCGCCAACCCCGACCTCGCCGTGATCCGGCCGCCGCCTTTGAGCTCGCCGCCGTCGATATAGGTCGCCCCCGGCCTAACTGACCGCACCACTCGACGCGCGGGATCTTCAGCGTCACGTAGCTGCCCTCCGCTGGCCATTTGGTCGCCGGAGGAGGAATTCCGATCCCCTCCGCCGTCTCGGGCTTCACCGGCGACGAGCCGTGGACCAAGTCCGGCGAGTTTTGACCCCAGTTGGACGCCCTGACTCAATGACAGGTGGGCCCAGCCCTGTTAGCTAATTAGGATTAGCACTAATCGAGTTAGTTAAACTAATTACCCCCCCCCCCTACTGACACTGACATGTGGGCCAGGCTCTAATTAAACTTAGGTTAGTTAACTGTGTCACTGACGTGTGGTCCCCACATGTCAGGTTTGACCGGACCAGCCCCTTTTGACCTGTGACGTCATGCCAATGTCATGCTGACGCAATAATTCCTTTCTGGAATTTAAATAAATCTTAAATGATTTAATAATTCTAGAATATATTCTAAACTTCTAAAAATCATAGAAATTCAACCATAACTCCAAATTAAATAATTTATATATGAAAAATTATCAGAAAAATTCAAGGAATCCATCTGTACCATTTTCATGCATGTTTGAACAATGGTTGTCCTCTGTTTTGGACAAAACCAATAAAGGGCATTTAAATAATCACATATGGAGTTTGAATTTGAATCTTGTATTCAAACCAACCCCATTTAACTTGTTGCTAGTTGCATTAGCTCAAAACACATTCATATTGCCATGTCATAGCATGCATCATTTTGTGCATTGCATTGATTGTGTTTTTCTGTGTTGCCGGTATTTGTCCCCTCTCGATAGACGCGATACCGATGATGTGATCGTTGACACTGATGAAGACTCAATGTTATCTTCAGAAGTGCCAGGCAAGCAAAACCCCCTTGTTCATTCCGATACAATCCCACTCTCTCGCTCCTGCTCTCTTTTACTGCATTAGGACAACAACGATTCATCTGTTACCTGCTGCGGTAGCTGAACCCCTTTATCCTTTGCATGACCTGTCATTGCCACAGTAAATAGATGAAACCCACTAGCATGAGTAGGAGTTGTTTGAGCCCTATTGTGCCTACTCATTCATGCTTGTTTGTCACGCCTGCTACTGCTTAGAGTTGAGTCAGGTCTGATTCATCCGGGATGAATCAGAGGTGTGTGAACATGTCCTACTGTGTGTGAGCTAAGTGTGTGAATACGATTTGGTAAAGGTAGCGGTGAGAGGCCATGTAGGAGTACATGGTGGGTTGTCTCATTGCAGCCGTCCTCAGGAACTGAGTTCTGTGTTTGTGATCCATGATTCAGCTACTACCACGCATTGGGCCCGAAACCAATGGACCCTCTCGGCTTCTTAATCACCCTTGTCCTCTGTCCAGGAGTTGCAAGTAGTTCTGGTGTTTGTAGTATGCTGGAGGCCGTGCGCAGCGCTGACCGTAGGGGTGGGCTGTGATGCGGTAGGCACGTGGCCGGGTAAACCGGGCGCCCGTTTGGTGTCACGGAACCCTGTTCACATCGTTTGGGGCTGTGAGCGAAACTCCGGCCGGATCTCCTCATGGATGGAACCCGAATAGGCGATAAACCTGGACTAGAGACTCGAGTGTTTAGGCAGGCCGTGGCCGACACCCACGTTGGGCTTCCGCTTGAAGGTTGCCGAGTACATGTCGTGTAAACGGCGGTAAGTGGTGAGAGCGTGTGTGAAGAAGTACACCCCTGCAGGGTTAACATCATCTATTCGAATAGCCGTGTCCGCGGTAAAGGACTTCTGGGTTGCTTATATCAGTTCATAGACAAGTGAAAGTGGATACTCTAAAATACGCAAGATAAGCGTGAGTGCTATGGATGGCATTCTCGTAGGGAGACGGGAGCGGATCCATAGTGGTGTATTGATATGGTGAATATGTGGACTCGTGTGCGCCACCTTAAAAGAGTTACATTGCAGTCGTAGTTTAGGATAGCCACCGAGTCAAAGCTGGCTTGATGCAGTTAAACCCCACCATCCCCTTTGTTGATAATGATGCATATGTAGTTAGTTCTGATGTAAGTCTTGCTGGGTACATTTGTACTCATGTTTGCCTATTTTATGTTTTTGCAGAGAGACTTCGGTCTCACTAGTAGTTCCGCGTGGACTTCGACGTTTAGCTTGTTACCTCAGCTACGATCTTGTGCCCCGGCAGGATCTGGTAGATAGTCAGGCTTCTAAGCCTTTTTCAGTTATAGATGCCTGTACCCAGACATGATAGCTTCCGCTTGTGCTTTGATTTGTATGCTTTGATTGTTGGGTCATGAGACCCATGTTTGTAATATCTCGCTCCTCGGAGCCTATTGAATAAATACTTGAGTCGTAGAGTCATGTTGTGATGCCATGTTGTATTTGCACATATCGAGCATATTGTGTGTATGTTATTGAAATGCTTGGTATGTGTGGGATCTGACCATCTAGTTGTTTATCTCTAGTAGCCTCTCTTACGGGGAAATGTCTCCTAGTGTTTCACTGAGCCATGGTAGCTTGCTACTGCTCCGGAACACTTAGGCTGGCCGGCATGTGTCCTTCTTTGTTCCTGTGTCTGTCCCTTCGGGGAAATGTCACGCGATGAATACGGGAGTCCTATTAGCCTGCTACAGCCCGGTTCACTAGAGTCCTGCTAGCCCAGTGCTACAGCCTGGATTCACTCGCTGATGACCGACACGTTCGATGCTGGGTCATGGATGCCTGTCCCTGTAAGTCTGTGCCACTTTGGGTTTACGACTAGCCATGTCAGCCCGGGCTCCTTATCATATGGATGCTAGCGACACTGTCATATACGTGTGCCAAAAGGCGCAAACGGTCCCGGGCAAAGGTAAGGCGACACCCGTGGGAATACCGTGCGTGAGGCCGCAAAGTGATATGAGGTGTTACATGCTAGATCGATGTGTCATTGATTCGGGGTCCTGACAATGCCAATCAGGGCTTCTATTTCCTGTGGGTCATACTCCACTTCCACTATCGGGAATGCTACTAGATCCCCTTCTGACAATTTTGGGAGATGTGTCGTTCTTCTCCACATGAATAGCATGACTTGATGCATGGTTTAATTGGGTATTCTCCGGGTGTGTCCTCCACCTCTTCCTTCATCACATGTTCTTCTAAAAATTCCATGAAGGCTCCTTTCATCACTTCTTTCTTCTGTTGGGTGGTTCTTTGTACCATGGGGTAAATGTGACACTGAGCAGAGTAGTGGGTAGTCCCTTCACACAAAAAACAAGTAATCTGCCTAGTTGGGCATTCTTCAGCTGGGTGACTTTCTTCACAATGAGGGCATTCATCCTTGTGTTCTTTATGGTTGTGTCCTATTTTCTCCACAGAGCTTGCATGCACAAGGTTTCTTCATATCATTTCCAGAAGGCTTCGATTTCTGGGACATAAGCCGGGACTTTAGCAGAGTCAACTTAAATTCTTCCCAAGTGGTTACTCTTTGCCATCCATTGATGGTTTGGTACATCCTCCACCAAGTAGCAGCACCTTTTTCAAAGCATTGAAGAGCATGCTGGGCCATATCATTTTCAGCTATAGTGTTATTCTTCATGTGATCTTCCATGTTCTGAATCCATCGGTCCGTCTCCAATTGAATTATCGGTCACGGAAGTGTGAGTTCATCTCCATTCATCCTCTATTTGGTTCCAAGGGTTTTGGGGTGAGCTAAGAGAGATAGAGAGGGATACACACAATACAAACAATAGTTTTTTTAGAAGATATATTTTATTTTGTGGCTGTCAGAAAAACATCAAACAAATGACAGCTCACAATCGTCGCATCTAACATAGGTAATAACAGGGGTTTGGTCTTCTAAAGTTCAAAAAATCTTCAAAGTCGCCAAACTCCTCAAGTCTTGTTCATGTCTCCGATGGCTTCTCCTGATCGTACTTGTCCTTCTCAAGTTCTTTTGCCAGATCATCTTTGTTGATGCGAAGTCTCTCGTGACGTTCTTTAATATTTCTGGAGTTGCGTTCCAAACTTCTAGGTTTCAACATCCTTGGCATGAACCATGGTCCTACTATCCTTTGCTTCCTAACGCTCTGGTATCTCGAGGTTTTGCTCCTCCAGCTTGGCTTATTTCAGCTTTTGGGTCCTGAGTTCTTCACGAAATAATTTCTTGTCAAATACGGCTTCCTGCAGGTCCATCTTAAAATTCTTGATGTAATACTCCAGATCCTGGCAATACACTAGCTAAGGTTAAAACTTCATCTTTTGCCGGTAGGTGCTTCATTAGCCCCTTTGTCATCCAATCCTTCCGACAAAATGCATGCTTAACTCAGCACGGTGACAATAGCATAAGCGGGCGATAACTTTATGGATAGTCGGGTTTATGCCCGTGTCTCTGCCATGAGCTATCATTCCATAGTTGATATCTCCTGCCTTGGGGTTTTCTTGACAGAAACTTTGAATTTTAACGCTCCATGTTCCGGTCTTTCTCCAACACACCTTGATCCCGGGTATTGACAGCTTCAGTAGTCTAACAAATTCCATAAGGGTGGCCTTCCTAGGTCATACAAATCTAGAATTTTTTTTCAGAGCCTTCAAATTCTCCTAGTCTTCAGAGTCTTCAACTGTTGTAGTTTCCATTGTTATAATGCACGGTAAAATCCTATTAATTCTGAAGTGGTCTTAGTTGTCTGATATCTTGTACTTGTTGGAATGGTCTCATCAGTCGAATCTTCGTGTGGTCAAAAGGAGAAAGGGGTATAGTCTAACTAAAATGGAATATTTCATAAAGCTCGGAAAAGAAGAGAGTTGAAGAATCCTTTTGAAAAAAAAGTTTTAGAGAAATCCTTTCCTAAGGGCTTGCCAGTTTCTAGGGGTCACGTCCTACAGTCAACATGAGCTTTGATACCATCTTGTAGCGACCCGACCCGAATGGATCGAAGTCTCTGTGCTTAAGTGACATCCCTGGATCGGTATGCTGACACACACAGTAATCAAGGATTTATAACAGAGGTAAATCACATGTATAAAGTAACATAAATACTATTACCTCAATCCATATAGCGGAAGTAACATCAAATTTGTGGAGTCCCAACAACACCAACGGCAAAGTTGAGTGTAGACAACATAACCCTAACGTATCACTTACTCGTCACAAGATTCCTGCAACATGAGATGTTGCAGCCATGTAGGTCAGTACATTGAATGTGCTGGCAAATTCACACCTCAGAATAATGATGAACAATGGCTATCACTACATGCATATTTGGTTGGTGGAGGCTCTAAGTTTGATTTTTGCATAAAGCTATTTTTTTCCTACAACAAAGGAATAAATTTTATTTACTACAAAGTTGTACCCAATATTGAGAAGGTAACCCCAACTCAATCCCAAAATTAAGTAATATTGATAACCCAAGAAACTCATTAAGTAAAGTGATGAGATCAACAAAAATATCCACCTCTAGATACTCAAAATTGTCCATAACCGGGGACACGGCTAACCATGATTAGTATATACACTCTGCAGAGGTTTGCACACTTTTCCCCACAACACCCGATCGTCTCCCTTGAAATCCTCGCATTGCCTGGTGTTTGAGAACGGGATGACCGTGACACAGTCTTTCTGAAGCATTTACTCTCTACTCTAGGTAAAGCGGTACACCTACAATCCCCCTACATCTGCTAGTCCATCTCTTGGAGAGCTCATACAACTTACTTAACTATGCCAGAGCCCACAATGGCTTGTGGCTGCACACGGAAATTTCTAGGCATGAAATATCATATGATCCCTTTGAGCCTAGGTGGCATTCCGTAGGGTTATCACACGGGTACTCCAGGATTCCCGTGGGCAGGCACTGGGTTCTCCTGGTGCCCGGGCAAGCCACTGGATTCTCCAGGGTGCCCCAAACATTCCACCCAGATGTGTATTAAAGTTGCCACCTTATGTTGTCCCAAAATAATTACCTCTCTCAACTTGCATGATCTCACATACCAACCCCCGTTTACAAGCATGGCTAAGCAATATATGACATAACGAATAATATCGGGGTGTTTCAAGGATCATAGGTTCCTACCTCATGAACTACATAGCAATGACCACATGTTCCCAATCCTACTCATGCAATCTTTGAGGGGTGTATCTAATGCAAGTAAAACTGGGTATAGGAAGAGTATGATCAAAGTATGAACTTGCCTTGTACTTCTGATGAAGATTCTTTGCACTCATAATTCCTGATAGTTCTACTCGTCACACTCCGTTCAATCTATCGTGAGCAAGCTATTGCATACATAAGCACTCAAGCAAAAGATGCAAAGGGAAATTGAGGAAAGATCCAAATAAAACTCAGAAACAAGCAAATAACGAATCTAAACAGAAAACAAATTTTAACATCATTATATTTACATGGATTTAATCTTAATAGTAGGTACATGTGATTACCTATGATTTGCAAAAATAATCAACTCAAACGGAGTTACAAAACTCAAGAAATAGATGAAACAAGATCGAATATTAATCTGAACTAAACTCAAATTTTAAATTGTCAAAAACATGTTCAAGTTGGTTTATAGGACAGAGGGGATCGTTACGAAGATTTCGGCATTGGTTTCAACGAAAACAGAGGTACGGATAAAAAGATATGATCAAAAGAAGTTTGAGTATGAATCTAAACAAATTTCGAAATTTGAAAGTTGCAAAAAGTTTATTTGATAGATTCACTAGATAGGTGGAATCAAGACGAAAATGTTGGCGTTGGTTTTGTCTAATTTGGATAAACGAGTAAAAAGTTATGGCTAGTTGAAAAATTAGGGTCAAACTATTTTACGGAAGAAAAACATCTACATAATAAGCTATGGAATATATAAAAAATACGAAGAAAGATATCTTTATAAGGTAGAGAAAAGACGACTTAAGAGAGGAGACGACTTCCAGAATTCCCGTCGGAGAGGAGAAATATATTTTTTTATTTGTCAAACCAAAATATTGATTTAACCCCTAGTGGATGATTTTTGGATGCTCAATAGGTCTATATTTATTGGTGGAAAAGAGGTTTAGGTGTCAAAGACTAGGCAATGTGGGACAAGACGTAGACGAACAAAATAAAAAATGAGGGAATCGCATGGGCTAAAAAGCACCACGGCCGGCCGTGCGCACGCTCCATTATTTTTTTTCGGCCAAAGGAAAAATAAAAAGAAAAAAAACTGAGAAGGAAATTGCTTGCTGGGCCTGGCCCATGTAGGAAAAAAATGGGGCACCGCTGCCAATATGATGCGCATGTGGGCAACATATAGTTACGGCGTACCCTCATTTTTTAAATAAACACAGAAAAGTAAATTGAATAGCGAAAATAAATTAAAATTTTATATAGGCATATTATAAATCGTAATTTGCAAAAAAAGATTTCCTAAAACATGAATATATTTTTAGTGGCAAATAAAGTCCACAAAAATTCAAATAAACTGAACAGTGCTACGGGTGCAATAAAACCCAATAAAAATCATTTCTAAAATACCAAAATGATTTCAAATTTATTCTTATCCAATTTTATAATGTAGGGAATCAATTTACCCTATTTTCCGTATATTTTATTTTTGGAGAAAAATAATTTGAATAAAACCCAAATAACTCCAAATTGAAAATAATTTCAAAGGGACTTTAAATTTAATTCTTTTAAACTCCCAACTCATATTTCATACAATTTGAAGAAGTCATTTTATCTTGTCTCATGAAAATCATTGAGTTGCATAAAGTTTCTGAATTTGAAATATTTTCAAATGAAATTCAAATCTTTTCAAACCCCCCTTTTTTTAATTAGAAGAAGTCATGTTATCTTCACTCTAGAGTTTGTAATGAAATAAATTTGAATTCAAGGGGATCATAAATGCAAGGTGAAATTTTGGGAAAGTCATTTTATTCCCTCTCATTTAACTTTCAAAAAGTTTCAATTTCACACAAGCAACCACACCACAATCAAGCAATGAACAAAAACTATTTATTTAATATAACATTCCAAAATTTATAATTTTGGTATGTTACATCAAAGTTGTGCATTTTGGGAATTCAACATATGTTTGGCCCACATGCAAAGCGATGGTGGTTGTCCTCTCCCACCCACTTAAGCGGTTAGCAGCGATATCGGTGCTTTCCATCTGTGGGCCCGCTTGGTCCATCACTACTTTTTTCCTAACAATGAGAGAGGTTAATTTGACTTAGGAGGGGATTATTTTTTTTGCTTGTAATACAATATATATAGGTCATGCTTTGGGATGACATGATACAGTTTGAGCACACACACATGCATGTGTACGCATGAATCCCTGATGTCTACTATGCAACTTTATTCTTGTAGACTCGTGATGGGCCTCCAAGCGCAGAGTTTTGTAGGACGGTAGCAATTTTCTCTCAAGTGGATGGCCTAAGGTTTATCAATCCGTCGGAGGTGTAGATTAAGATGGTCTCGCTCAAACAACCCTGCAACCAAATAACAAAAAGTCTCTTGTGTCCCCAACACACCAAATACAATGGTAAATTGTATAGGTGCACTAGTTCGGTGAAGATATGGTGATAAAAGTGTAATATGGATGGTAGAAATATATTTTTATAATCTAAGTAAATAAAAACAGTGAGGTAGCGAACGATAAAAGTGAGCACAAACGGTATTGCAATGCTTGGAAATGAGGCCTAGGGTTTGTACTTTCGCTAGTGCAATCTCTCAACAATGTTAATATAATTGGATCACATAACCATCCCTCAACGTGTAGTGAAGAATCACTCCAAAGTTCTTATCTAGCGGAGAACATAAGAAGAAATTGTTTGTAGGGTACGAAACCACCTCAAAGCTATTCTTTACGTTCAATCTATTCAAGAGTTCGTACTAAAATAACACAAAGCTATTCTTTCCGCTCGATCTATCCAAGAGTTCATACTAAAATAACACCATATGATACACATCAACCAACTCTAATGTCACCTAGATACTCCAATGTCACCGCGAGTACCCGTGAGTTGATTGTACGATATGCATCAAACAATTTCAGATTCATAATACTCAATCTAACACAAAGAACCTCAAAGAGTGCCGCAAGATTTCTACCATAGAAAAAAAGACAAGAACATGCATAAACCCCTATGCATAGATGACCCCAATGTCACCTCGGGAATCCGTGAGTTGAATGCCAAAACATACATCAAGTGAACCAATATGATAATCCATTGTCACCACGGGTATCATAGCAAGACATACATAAAGTGTTCTCAAATCCATAAAAGTATTCAATCCGATAAACGAAATCTCAAAGAGAAAACTCAATTCATCACAAGATAGAGAGGGGAAACACCATATGATCCGACTATATTAGCAAAGCCCACAATACATCAAGATCGTGACATCTCAAGAACACGAGAGAGAGAGAGAGAGAGATTAAACACATAGCTACTGGTACAAACCCTTAGCCCCGAGGGTGGACTACTCCCTCCTCATCGTGGTGGTCGCCGGGATGATGAAGATGGCCACCGGTAATGATCTCCCCCTCTGGCACGGTGCCGGAACGGCGTCTAGATTGGTTTTTTGTGGCTATAGAGGCTTGCGGTGGCGAAACTTCTAATCTAGGGTTACTTCTGATGGTTTCTCTATTTATAGGATTTTTGGGCGCTGGAATCATGCGAAGATGGGCCTCGAGGTGAGAACAACCCACCGGGGCAAGCCGGGCCCACCAGGCGCGCCCCGGTGTCTTGTGCCCTACTCCTTCACCTTCTGGTCCTTCCATGAAGCTTCAGGGTCTCTTTTGTTCCAAAAATATCGTCAAAAAGTTTCATCTCATTTGGAGAACTTTCATTTCTGCACAAAAAACAACACCACTGTAGTTCTGCTGAAAACAATGTCAGTCCGGGTTAGTTCCATGCAAATCATACCAAAACCATATAGAATTATTGTAAACATGGCATGAATACTTCATAAATTATAGATTACGTATCAGCATCCCCAAGCTTAATTCCTACTTGTCCTCGAGTTGGTAAATGATAAAAGAAATAATTTATGAAGTGTGGAATGCTACCTATCATGTTCATCATATACTCTTTATTTTGTAGCATGGACATTTGGACTTGAATGTGGTTCAAAGCAATAGTCTACTTTTAACATGTCGATTTCAGTACTCAAGCATATCAACAAGCAACCATGTCTTTCAAAATATCAACACTAAAGCAATTTATCCCTAGCCAATTATGCTCAATCATTAATCCATTCATGAAACACACTCACATATTAGCTACACCCAATGCTCAAGAATGATCATAGTACCCCATAGTTGGTGCTTTGTAAGAGAAGATGGAGACTCAAATAAAAATAAAAATTGCATAAAGTAAATAGAATGGCCCTCTGCAGAGGGAAGTAGGGATTTGTAGAGGTGCCAGAGATCAAAGCTTAAATTGAGAGATAAATTTTTTTGGGTGGCATGCCTTCCCTGTCAACGAAAATGATCAATTCCCAATACTTTCCATGCTAGATATATCATAGGTGGTTCCCAAACAGAAAATAAAGTTTATTCTTTTTTCCACCATGCTTTCACATTCCACGGCTAACTGAATCCACGAGTGCCATCCATACTAACACTTTCCAAGGAATTTATTATTTGACAACATAAAGTAAATTCATTTTTCATTTTGGGACTGGGCATCCCTAATACCTTTGTCGTACTCTCCTGCAATACAAGTGAATAAACACTCAACTTGAGAATAACACATCTAGCATGGAAAAATATCAGCCACCCCCTACCGTTTCATGAGCGGTACGAGCACACAAAAAGGAAATTTATTTTGAAGATTAGAGATGGCACATACAAATTTGCTTAGAACGACATAGATATACCACATATAGGTAGGTATGTGGACTCATGTGGCAAAACTGGGTTTAAGGATTTCGGACGCACAAGTAGTATCTCTACTTAGTACAAGTGAAGGCTAGCAAAAAGATTGAGAAGCAACCAACCAAGAAACGAAAAATCACAAATCAGGCATTACACATAAATAACACTAAATAACGCACCACAAGTAGGATGTAATTTCATTGCATAACTATTGACTTTCATGCTTGCATAGGGAATCACAAACCTTAACATCAATATTCTTACTAAAGCATAATTACTCATCAACATGACTCACATATCACAATCATCATATCTCAAAACTATTACAAAGAATCGAGTTTATTTTGTCAAATGATCTTTATGAAAGTTTTTATTATATCTCTCTTGAATATTTATCACTTTGGGACTAGTTTCATATGTTGCAATCGCTTTTGACAATCTCAAATAAATTTAAGTGAAGAACATGAGCATAAAGATTTTCACCTCTCAAAATAATATAAGTGAAGCATGAGAGAAAATGACAAACTACTCCAAAAAGATATACGTGAAGATCAAGCGAGTAGTGAAGTAAATAGGTAGCTATGTGAGGACTCTCTTTTATTTAAAAACTTTCAGATCTAAGTATTTTATTAAAACAACAAGCAAAACAAAATAGAATGACATTTAAAGAATAGCACAACTCATGCAAAAAGCAAAAACTTAGGCTCAACCGATACTAACCGATAATTGTCGAGGAAGAAAGGTGGGATGCCTAACGGGGCATCCCCAAGCTTAGATGCTTGAGACTTCTTGGAATATTATCTTGTGGTGCCTTGGGCATCCCCAAGCTTGAGCTCTTTTGTCTCCTTAATTCCTTCTATATCACCGTTTCCCTAAATCTTAAAAACTTCATCCACAGAAAACTCAACAAGAACTCGTATAAATCAATGCGAAACCTTATCATTATCTACTGTAGCAGATCACTAAAATTATAATTTAACATTGCATACTAAATGCCTTTGCATATTTAATACTCCTATCCGCAAATAGAACCATTAAACAAGAAAACATATGCAAACAATGCAAACAGAACATCAATCCACCAAAACAGTACAGTCTGTAAAGAATGCAAGAACATCAATACTTCTTTAACTCCAAAAATTCTGATGTTTTTTAACACACTATAGAATATTTATCAGAGCTTATTTTGCAAAGAGTTTCAACATTTTATCATATTCTAACTTTTCACCTTCTGGTTCTTCCACGAAGCTTAGGGGGTCTCTTTTGTTCCAAAAAATTGTCAAAACGTTTCAGCTCATTTGGAGAACTTTCATTTCTGCACAAAAAACAACACCACGGTAGTTCTGCTGAAAGTAGCGTTAGTTGGGGTTAGTTCCATGCAGATCATACCAAAACCATATAGAATTATCATAAACATGGCATGAATACTTCATAATTTATAGATACATTGGAGACGTATCAATCCCTCCCATCGAGTCGAAGTGGCTAGTAGAACGACACGTCATGAATCGATCTTGCTCTATGTGGGGACTGTAAGATTTTTGACACACGTGCCGCATCAATGTTGTGAAATGGTATTCAAACATGCATGCACGCATCACCTCCATACATATGCATGTAGTGGTTGTCTTCGAACGGTACACTCCCTCGCGTGGTTATCAGTGACAAGCCTATATATTCATGGGCCCACGTGGACATCCATGATCACCTTGACCGACAACAAGATAGGTTACCATGGCGGATTCTTCCTTTGGTTCGTGTTATCTTAGTACATGTCATTGTGAGATTCAGACCTAATTAAGTTTGAGTGCATATACTATGCATGCATGCATGCATGAATCCCTGTCGTCGGCTTGAAGTGTGGTGTAACATACATATGCATCATCAACCTAACCCTCACTCGGTTGGGGATTTCTAGTTTGAAATCATGGTGCCACATCAAAGTTGTTCCATTGCGTATTCAAAAACACACCTCCCCATACATATGTTTGGGCCACATGCATGCAGTGGTTGTCTTCGAGGACTAGCTACTCGTGTGATTATTGGCGAGCTAGCCCATCTTTGGGGTTGCATGGACGACCATCACTTTGACCATCAACAAGAGAGAGGTTGTACGACTGAGGTGGATTATTATTGGTCCATTTTACGATCCATCTTGGTGAGATGCCTCTCTGGCCTACCGACTGAAAGTGTGTGGGGGCTGCTACTTTGCACTTTGCTAGGTGAACCTTGGTTTGGGGGGCATCCATTCATAGCTTAGGATTGCCTTCGTGCCGACACGAGGGGGTGGGCTGCTAGCTACTTTGAACTTTGCTAGGTGAACCTCAGTTGGGGGGCATGCATTCATAGCTTAGGATTCCCTCCGTGCCAACACGAGGGGGGCAAGCAATATTGTGCGCTTTGCGAGATAGGTGCCACATCGAAGTTGCATTTGGTATTTGAACATCAAACCACCCTTTTCATACATAAATTTGGTCCACATGCAAGCCTGTTCATGTTCTGACCCTCTCCCGCGTCATTTTTCGTCAAATTTATAAACATTAGACCAGTCGGATGACACAACAGACACTGTTCATTCAAACAGTGCCACGTCGGTGCCCCTGTCACGCACACATCCGCACAGTACATTGGGATCCACGAGGCTTCCCCTCTCAAAAATATCTACACTCATGCAGCTTTTTTTTGTTTGATAACACATAGTTATTGTGTTTCGACCGTGTGTGATGTTTCTTATTCCAAATCCCGCTTGCATACCTCAAAAATATCTGCCCGCCTCGAGGGTTTTTATGTTTCATAACACACGCTTGTTATCTCTAGACCGTGTCCGATGCACCATCATCAAAACGTTCAATAGCCCCAGCATTTCACTCCCACATAGTAAAATTTTCAGTACCCGCGTCATTTCCTCAAACACCCCCTCCCCCTGATACGTCTCCAACGTATCTATAATTTTTTATTGTTCCATGCTATTATATTATCATTCTTGGATGTTTTACAATCATTTTATAGTAATTTTATATCATTTTTTGGTACTAACCTATTGACATAGTGCCCAGTACAAGTTGTTGTTTTCTGCATGTTTTTTACATCGTAGGAAATCAATACCAAACGGAGTCCAAACACAACGATACTTTTTGTGGATCTTTTTTGGGCTAGAAGAGATCCAGTGGGCCAGGAACGCACCTGAGGGGAGCTCCGAGGGGAGCACAACCCACCAGGGCGCGCCTGGGGGCCCATGCGTGCCCCAGTGGTTTGTGCCCTCTCGTTGGCCTCCCGCACCGCCTCTTTTCTCTATAAATACCCCAATATTCTAGAAACCCTAGGGGAGTCGAGAAAATCAATTCCAGCCGCCGCAGAGTCCAGAACCACCAGATCCAATCTAGACACCATCTCGGAGGGGTTCATCATGTCCATTGGTGCCTCTCTGATGATGCGTGAGTAGTTCGTTGTAGACCTACGGGTCCATAGTCAGTACGTAGATGGCTTCCTCTCTATCTCTCTCTTTATTATCAATACAATGGTCTCTTGGAGATCCATATGATGTAAGTCTTTTTGTGGTGTGTTTGTTAGGATCCGATGAACTTTCAGTTTATGATCAGATCTATGTTTTTATCCATGAAAGTTATTTGAGTCTTCTTTGACCTCCTATATACATGATTTATTATAGCCTCATATTTCTTCTCCGATATTTGGGTTTTGTTTGTCCAACTTAATCTATTTATCTTTCAATGGGAAGAGGTGCTTTGTGATGGGTTCGATCTTACGGTGCTTGATCCCAGCGACAAAAAGGGAAATGACACGTATGTATCATTGCTATTAAGGATAACAAGATGGGGTCTATTTCTACATAAATATATCTTGTTAAATCATGGCATCGTTCTTATTGCATTACTCCATTTTCCATGAACTTAATACACTAGATGCATGCTGGATAACGGTCGATGTGTGTAGTAATAGTAGTTGATGCAGCTAGGAGTCGGTCTACTAATCTTGGACGTGATGCGTATATAATGATCATTGCCCAGATATCGTAATGATAGTTTGAAGTTCTATCAATTGCCCAACAGTAATTGTTTTCCCACCGTTTGCTATTTTTCTCCAGAGAAGCCACTAGTGAAACCTACGACCCCCGGGTCTCTTTTCATCATATTTGCCTTTGTGATCTATTTTGCTTTGCTTTTATTTTCAGATCTATTAAACCAAAAATACAAAAGTACCTTGCTGCAATTTATTTTATTCACGATCTATTTATCCTATCTACCACAACTATCTCACGTTATCTTGCCTACTTGAGGCGTCGTACCCGAAAGGGAATGACAACCCCTTTAACACGTCGGGTAGCGAGTATTTGTTATTTGTGTGCA
This sequence comes from Triticum aestivum, assembly GCF_018294505.1. Lineage (NCBI taxonomy): Eukaryota > Viridiplantae > Streptophyta > Magnoliopsida > Poales > Poaceae > Triticum > Triticum aestivum. The sequence continues at coordinate 501,216,000 of NC_057804.1, forward strand.
GGTGCTGTTTACATGATGTTAGGAGGTTCTCATACTTGTTCCATAACCTTGGCCTCATCACCGAGGGAAATACCTACCGTCGCTATACTGCATCATCCCTTCCTCTTTGGGGAAATACCAACGTAGTTCTAGCAGACATCAAAAGGAATTTCTGGCGCCATTGCTAGGGAGGATCTTCAACTTCAAACAGGTTCCTAATCACAAATCTCATCTCCTCGCAATTTGAATTATTTTCCATTTGCCTCTCGTTTTCCTCTCCCCCACTTCACAAAAATTTGTCGTTTTATTCGCCCTCTTTTTCGTTCGCCGTTTTCTTGTGAGATCTGTTTTTTAGTGCAATCTTGTTGTGAATTCATCATGACTCAAGAGAACACCAAGTTGTGTGATTTCTCAAATACCAACAACAATGATTTTATTAGCACTCTGATTGCTCCTCCCGTCACTAGTGCGGAGTCTTGTGATATTAATACTGCTTTGCTGAATCTTGTCATGAAAGATCAATTTGCCGGTACTCCTAATGAGGATGTCGCGTCCCATCTTAACACATTCGTGGAATTATGTGATTTGCAAAAGAAAAAAGATGTGGACAACGATGTTGTGAAGTTGAAATTATTTCTGTTTTCTTTGCGAGATCATGCAAAAATTTGGTTTTCTTCTTTGCCTCGCAATAGTATCGATTCTTGGAACAAATGCAAGGACGCTTTTATCACTAAGTATTTTCTGCCCACAAAAAATATTTCCCTTAGAACCCAGATCATGAATTTCAAGCAACTTGAACATGATCATGTTGCACAATCTTGGGAAAGGATGAAATTGATACTAAGGAATTACCCAACTCATGGGTTAAATCTTTGGATGATCATACAAAAACATTTATGCGGGATTGAATTTGTTTCTCGTAATCTTTCAGATTCCGTCGCGGGAGGTACCTTTATGGAAATTACTTTGGATGAAGCTACTAAATTTCTAGATAATATTATGGAAAATTACTCACAATGGCATGCCGAAAGAGCTCCTGCTAGTAAAAAAAGTCAATTCAGTAGAAGAAATTAATTCTTTGAGTGAAAAAGTTGATGCTCTTATGAAGTTGGTTGCTAAAAAAAGTGCTCCTATTGATTTTAATGATGTGCCTTTTTCTACTTTGATTGAGCAAAATAGTGATGCCATAGATGTGAATTTTATCTCGTGAAACAATTTCAATAACAATGCTTATAGAGGTAATTTTAATCCTAGGCCTTTTCCTAGTAATTCCTATGGTAATCCTTCTTATAATAATAATAGAAACACCTCTGATCTTGAGAATAATATTAAAGAATATATCAATACGCAAAAAGATTTCAATGCTTCAATAGAAGAAAAGTTGAATGAAGTTGATGATATGTCTAGAAGTATTGATAGAATTTCTCATGATGTAGAAACTCTCAAGATGAAAAAATTTGTGCCTAAAGTTGAAGAATCAATTAAAGCTCTTTATGTTTCTATGGATGAAAGTAAGAAAAGAACCGCTATGCTTAGAGCTAAAAGAGAATTTTTTAGAAAGGGCGTTTTCTAGTGATTACTTTCATAAAAGTGACGAAGATCTTAAAATGATTGGTGTTTATTCTATTGATTCTTTGTGTACTAAAATTAAGATTGATTAAAAATGGACTGGAGAAGAGTCAACTTTAGTTAGAAGGCGTCCCTATGATTCGGAGGGTGAAAATTTTGTTGAAAAAATGATAAAAGTGGGTTTGGAGAGGTCAAGACTTTAACTAGTGATGTGCCCACTATTTTGGATTACAAAGACTTTAATTATGATAGTAGCTCTTTTGTTGATTGTATTTATTTGTTACAATCCATGATAAAATCACCCCATGCTTATGAACAAAATAAAGCTTTTAGTAAACATATTGTTGATGCTATGATGAAAGCTTTTGAAGAAAAGTTGAAATTAGAAGTTTAATTCCTAGAAAATTGCTTGATGAGTGGGAACCTACTATCAAAGTCAAGATTAAAACTTATGAGTTTTTTGCTTTATGTGATTTGGGTGCTAGTGTTTCTACAATTCCAAAATCTTTATGTTATGTGCTTGGTCTTATCGATATTGAAGAAAGCTCTTTAAATTTGCACTTGGCGGATTCTACTATAAAAATCCTATGGGAAGAATTAATGATGTTCTTATTCTTGCAAATAGTAATTATGTGCCCATAGATTTTATTGTTCTTGATTTTGATTGCAATGAGTCTTGTCCAATTATACTTGGTAGACCGTTTTTACATACTATTGGTGCCGTGATTGATATGAAAGAAGGCAATATTAAATTTCAGTTCCCACTAAGGAAGGGTATGGAACACTTCCCTAGAACAAGAATTAGGCCACCTTATGAATCAATCATGAGGGTATCTTATGGATGTAGAACTAAGGATGACAACACTTAGATCCTACGCGTTATGCATAGCTAGAGGTGTAAAACGATAGAGCTCGTTGGGAGCCAACCCAACTTGTATCTTCTTGCTTTTTAGTTTTCTTGCTGTTTTCAAAAAAAATACCCAATTATGCCTCTGGTTAGATGTGTTTCTGTGGTTTAAATTAGTGTTTGTGCCAAGCAAGGCCTTTGGGATGATTTGGGTGAGAGTTGATTTGATCTTGCTGAAAAACAGAAACTTTTGTGCTCACGAAATTATTTTTATTTTTAACAGAAGAGTGTTTTTGAGTTGATTCTTTTTGCAGAAGATTAATAAACAAATTATTCATGTCGTCCTAATTTTTCTGAATTTTTGGAGTTACATAAGTATTCGAAGTAGTCAGATTGCTACAGACTGTTCTATTTTTGACAGATTCTGTTTTCTTTGCGTTGTGTGCTTGTTTTGATGATTCTATGGTTTTCTTTGATGATTTTTTGCCATAGAAATGTTGAAATACAATAGATACAATGCAAAAATAAAATATGGATAGGTTTGCAACAATACTTATAGTAGTGGTTTGCTTTCTTATACTAACGGATCTCACAAAGGTTTCTTGAGTTTTGTGTGATTGAAGTTTTCAAGTTTTGGGTGATCTTATGATGGATGAAGGAATCAGGATTAGCAAAAGGCTAAGCTCGGGGATGCCCCTGAGTGGCATCCCCTCTTTCTTCTAACAACCATTGGTATTTTACTTGAAACTATATTTTTATTCGTCACATATTATGAGTTTTGCTTGGAGCATCTTGTATGATATGAGTCTTTGCTTGTTTTGCTATGTGTTTTAAGTCTTGAATCCTTGCTGGACACACCTTTTCGAGAGAGCCAAAAATTATGCTATGCTTGCTCCTATGCTTCACTTAAATTTTTAGAGCATTGGAATTGCTCTAGTACTTCAGTTATATCTTTTTGAGCATTCCGTGCTTTATTATTTTTGAAGAAATGCTCTCATGCTTCACTTAGATTTATTTGGGAGTTAGTAAAATTTTGAACAAATTCTCTCTTGCTTCACTTAGATTATTTTGAGAGAAAGGAATATTATGCTCATGTTCTTCACTTATATTTGTATGAGCTTATCAAAAGCAACATATGAAAATAGTCCCGAAGTGATAGATATCCAAGGAGGATATAATAAAAACTTTCGTGAAGATCATTGGACAAAATAAACTTGATTGTTAGTAATGGTTTTGAGATATGACGATATGATATGTGAGTCATATTGATGAGTAATTGTGCTTTAGTGAGAATATTGGTGTTAAGGTTTTTGATTCCCTATGCAAGCACGAAAGTCAATAGTTCTGCAATGAAATTTATATCCTACTTGTGGTGCATTATTCGGTGTTACTTATGCTTAATGCTTGGGTACGAGATTTTTCATTTCTTGGTTGGTCGCTTCTCAATCTTTTTTCTAGCCTTCATTTTGCATCAAGTATGATCACTACTTGTGCATCCAAAACCCTTTAAACCAGTTTTGCCATATGAGTCCACTATACCTACACATATGAGGTATTTCCATGTCGTTCTAAGAAAATTTGCATGTGCCATCTCTATTTTTCAAAATAAATTTCTCTTTTGTTTGCTCTACCGCTCGCGAGGCGGTAAGGGGTGGCCAATATTTTCCATGCTAGGTGTGTTATTCTCATGAAGAGTGTTTATTCACTTGTCATTGCACGAGATTATGGCAAAGGTATTAGGGATGCCCTATCCCGAAATGAAAAATGAATTTACTTTATGTTGTCAAATAATAAATTCCTTGGAATGTGTTCGTATGGAGGGCACCCGTGGATACGGTTAGCCATGGAAAGTGAAAGTAATATTGGAAAAAGGAATAAACTTTATTTTCTGTTTGGGTATTCCTATGATGTATCTAGCATGGAAAGTGTTGGGAGCTCTAAGTTGTTTTCGTTGGTGGGAAAAGTATGCTTCCAAAAGGTTTTTATCTCTCAATATTCGCTTTGAGCTCTGGCACCTCAACAAATCCCTACTTTCCTCCGTGAAGGGCCTTTCTTTTACTTTATGCAATTTTTATTTTGAATTTGAGTCTCCATCTTCTCTTATAAAGCACCAACTAAGGGGCACTATGATCGTATTTGAGCATTGGGTGTAGCTAATATTCGAGTGTGCTTTGAGAATGGATTAATGGTTGAGCATAATGGGCTAGGGATAACTTGCTTTAGTGTTGATATTTTCAAAGACATGGTTGCTTGTTGGTATGCTTGAGTATTAAAGTCTTCATGTCAAAATTGGACTATTGCTTTGAACCATATAAAAGTCCAATTGTCCAGGCTACAAAGAAAAGAAATGTGATGAACATGTTAGGCAGCATTCCACATCAAAAATTCTGTTTTTGTTATTTAGCTACTGGAGAACGAGCACGAATTAAGCTTGGGGATGCTGATACGTCTCCAAGGTATCTATAATTTTTGATTGTTCCATGTTGTTATATTATCATTCTTGGATATTTTACAATCATTTTATATCATTATTTTGGTACTAACCTATTGACATAGTGCCCACTGCCAGCTGTTGTTTTCTGCATATTTTTTACATCGCAAGAAATCAATACCAAATGGAGTGCAAGCGCAGCGAAACTTTTTGTGGATTTTTTTGGGCCAAAAGACATCTAGTGGGCCAGGAACGCACCTAAGGGGAGCACAACCACCAGGGCGCGTCTAGGGGCCCAGGCGCGTCCCGGTGGGTTGTGCCCTCTCGTTGGCCTCCCGCACTGTCTCTTTGCTCTATAAGTACCCCAATATTCTAGAAACCCTAGGGGAGTCGAGAAAATAATTTCCAGCCGCCGCAGAGTCCAGAACCACCAGATCCAATCTAGACACCATCTCAAAAGGGGTTCATCATGTCCACTGGTGCCTCTCCGATGATGCGTGAGTAGTTCTTTGTAGACCTACGGGTCCGTAGTTACTAGCTAGATGGCTTCCTCTCTCTCTCTCTCTCTCTTGATTATCAATACAATGGTCTCTTGGAGATCCATACGAGTAAGTCTTTTTGTGGTATGTTTTTTGGGATTCGATGAACTTTGAGTTTATGACCAGATCTATGTTTTTATCCATGAAAGTTATTTGAGTCTTATTTGGTCTCTTATATGCATGATTGATTATAGCCTCGTATTTCTTCTCCGATATTTGGATTTTGTTTGGCCAACTTGATCTATTTATCTTGCAATGGGAAGAGGTTCTTTGTGATGAGTTCGATCTTACGGTGATTGATCCCAGTGATAGAAAGGGTAACAACACGTATGTATCGTTGCTATTAAGGATAACAAGATGGGGTCTATTTCTACATAAATAGATCTTGTCTACATCATGTCATCATTCTTATTGCATTACTCCATTTTTCCATGAACTTAATACAAGAGATGCATGCTGGATAGCGGTCGATGTGTGGAGTAATAGTAGTAGATGCAGGCAGGAGTCGGTCTACTAATCTTGGACGTGATGCCTATATAATGATCATTTCCTGGATATCATCATGATTATTTGAAGTTCTATCAATTGCCCAACAGTAATTGTTTTCCCACCGTTTGCTATTTTTCTCGGGAGAAGCCACTAGTGAAACCTACGACCCCCGAGTCTCTTTTCATCGTATTTGCCTTTGCAATCTATTTTGCTTTGCTTTTATTTTCATATCTATTAAACCATAAATACAAAAATACCATGCTGCAATTTATTTTATTCGCTATCTATTTATCCTATATACCACAATTATCTCACGTTATCTTTCCTACTTGAGGCGCTGTAGCCGAAAGGGATTGACAACCCCTTTAACATGTCGGGTTGCGAGTATTTTTTATTTCTATGCAGTTGCTATTGACGTGATGTTAGGAGGTTCTCCTACTGGTTCGATAACCTTGTTCTCATCATCCCTTCCTCTTTGGGAAAATACTGACATAGTTCTAGCAGACATCACCCCCCCTCCACACACACAAACACACCAAAATCTCCTCGGGCACGCGTGCAGAGACACACACCCTCCCTAGCTCGAAACCGTAGAAAGGTCCCCCCCTCCCCCCGCCGCTGCAAGGCATCCATTGTCAACATATGCCAGTTTGCCCGTGCAGCTTACCCACCGATCTCCATAGCTAGGACGCCCTGAGTTTCTTAGATGAAGCCTGCCAAATGCCCCCTTTCCCACAGATCCCCATCCCCATCCTCCACTCTAGAGTGTCATAGCCTAAGCCCGGCTACGCTTCCCATGGAGCTCGAGGAGCGACTGGCCAAAAAGAGGTGTATCACAGTCTCTTTGCCCAACGTCACCGAGGAAGCTGACGACCATTACTGCCCGCAGGCACTCAATCAGCGAGCTAGAGTATGCAGGTATGCTGCGGACGCCGGCTACAACATCGAGGTCATCGACAGCGACGGCCTGAGGCGGGCTATGTCATAGGTTAAGTGGCCCACCCCCAGCCCCTCGGGTTCAACCACCATCGATCTCATCCATGGCCCCACCGTTGATCTCCTCTAGCTCGCTGTCAAGAATTTGCCATCCTACATCGCCATCGAGCCCCTTTTGTCATTTCTGAAGGACACTTTCTGCGACGCTGGCTTGGGATCCACAGCTTCCAAGTCAGACCTCATCGATGGTGACCACGAGGAGGGAACCCTCTCCGGCTCTTCCGAGGGGAAAGAGCCCATCTGCTCTTCCAAGGGGAAAGAGCCCGTCTGCGACATCAGGGAGGGCATCCTACAACCGTGCTCTTCCAAGGGGAAGGAGCCCATCTGCGACAACATGGAGCGCATCCAGGGTCCGTGCTCTTTCCACGGGAACAAGCCCATCTGTGACAAGTGAGGAAACCCATGATTTGTTTTGCCGTGCCTCTTCACAGGGGGAAACCCATGATTTCTTTTGTCGAGTCCCTTTTGTAGTGTAGTGAGAATATGTCCAGTTTGAATTGCTATATTTGGTTGTTTGCAGTATGCCTTGTTTATTTCAGTTGTTCACAATGTGATGCTCTATATGTGCAATTATTTACTGTGCAGTACATTTCATCAATCCAGTTTTAAACATACCAATAGGAATGCATATATTTTCTTGCTATTAAGCCTATTATAGCTAGCATATGCCTCTTTTAAAGTTTTCTGATTGTTCAGTTGTTTGTAGTTGGCATATGTCCAGTTTGAAATGCTATCTTTGGTTGTTAGTAGTATGACTTGTTTATTCCAGTCATTCACAACATGATGTTCTATATGTGCAAGTATGAACTATGTAGTTCAATTTCATTAGTACCAATTTCAACAATACCACTATGAATGACTACATTTGGTTGCTGCATCTTGTAGTTAACACGCCTTTCCATTTTTATTTAACAATAACCAATGTACTTAGATTGGCACAATACCAGTTTGAATGACTATGTTTGCTTGTTGTTAAATGTTAGGCTTATTGCAGTTGACACACCTTTCCACTTGTTTTGCTTTACTAGCGTGCTTAAAACCTGCACACTGAAGCTATCTTTTGGATATTATTTCTGCCATGGATAATTTTGGTTGATGTTTAGCCTGTTGTGCTTAACATGCCTCTCGATGTACCTACATAGGACAATTTTGGGAATGACTGCTATTTTCCATCAAGGTTAGTTTCATCACATGGCTTATATTTACTCGGTGTTCAGGATATCGGTAGCTGGTACCATATAGGCCGGGGGCTGATAAGGGACTAATCGGTGAATCGGAATTTTAACTGAATATATCTGTAACCCATTTATCATTAGGTTAACTAGGGCCATATGTAATATATCTGAGGCTACATAGCAACATGCACTATACTTAATGTCTAAATATGCAATCCTAGGCTACATAGCAACAAGGAAGAGTGTTACCTTAATCTTTTGATGATGTCTATATATACATAGAAGAGCAGCAGCAACAACAACAACACAACCCTGTTTGGATACTCAACTTAGCTAGAGCTTAGAGTTAGTTTCTAGCTCATGACTAACACTGAACTAACTCCATCCAAAAGAGGTGTTTGGATGACAGGGATAGATTGACAATAAATACACTAGGAGAACTAGCTCCAATTAGCACTTCTTGGGTTGGATAGTTTTTTGGGATAATTAGTTTCATGCCCCTAGTTGTTCCCACTCGACAGGATTGCCCCTAATTTCCAAAAGCCAGCGGTTTTGTCCAACCCACTTTGGTCGTCTTGTGCTTTTGCCCCTTGACTGTTCGACCTTCACTTTGAAAACTTCATAACTAATTCATACTACATCAGAAAAATGCAAATAAGATATGTCAGGGGTTGGGTGCAACATATGCCAAAGGATGGCTTATCATGGTGGGAGCGAGTAGAACGTCCTTGGTGCCTGGAAGCGGAATAAGGCGTAGACATGTACGCCAGCGAACTTTACCAAGGTCGGGGGCTCTCCGTGGAGATAATACCCCTACTCCTGCTCTGCGAGGTCTCTGCATGATCACTAAGGCACTAGTGATACAAGGTGCTCCTTGAGCTGTGTCTAGAGGTAGGAGAAGGCAAGGCTAGCACTTCCCTGCCCTAGGTGACTAGCTAGTTCTCTCAGAGTTGGAACCCTTTGCATGGGTGCCCTGGGGGTTTATATAGGCCTACCCCCCAGGGGTATCTGTCCGAGTGCTAGGCCCGGATGTCAGTGTCTCCAACCTCCGGCTTCTCCGCCGACCGTGCGGCGGGCCCCGCTGACTGGTTGGTGGCTGCATACTGTAGTCGTGCCGTCGGTGACGACGGCTTGGTCATCTTTAGCGTGGCTACAGTCCCGCCGCCTGGCGGGAGATCACTATAGCCACACCTGTTCTCATCAACTTAATGGCACGCTTGCCTCGGGGCAAGGGACGGCCGCCTGCTGGAGGCCGGCCCTTCCCAAGTCTGACTGATTGAGCTTCCACCATCTTCTACGGAGTCCCTGTCCGATCGGGCCCGCCGCCGGCAGGCCGTACCGACAGGCTGTCATGGGGAACATGACATCGCCTGCTGGAGAGACGTCAGGGGAGACACGGCACAGTGCCCCGTTGTGCGGAGATCTCCGCATGTACGGAGCACTGTAGCCACGCCTGCCCCGGGCGTCAGGGGCGACGTGCTTCACTGTAGCCATGGTCTAACTTGTACTCTCGATGGGGGCCCGGCTGTACTGAGGCCGCAAGATGGCCGCCTGCTTGATGTCGCCCTCTTGAGGGGCCGGCGTGCTGGAGCCGGCCACTCGCAGCACTGTTGACTGGGGTTGGCCGCTCTCTGGTAGCCGGTCGTGTAGCCAGCCGACCCTTAGAGGGCAGAGCTTCAGCTTGGGGCCCAGCTAGGCCGCGCTGGTCCAAAGTCTTGATAAGTCATGGGACCTGGGTGAGGCTACCCATGGCCCATTACTCCGACAGTAGTCCCCGAAGCCGGCGAGGCGTCATGGTCGAGGGGCCGTGAAGACTCAGCGGCTTCCCCCCTCACCGAGCTCCAGGGAGTGCTATGATCCGCCTTGCGGCACACTGATATCTTGATCCGACTTGCGGTGCGCCGACCTCTGAGGCTGGCCTCGACTAGGTGGGGTTGTCGGCCAATTTCGAACTTCACAGTGGGAGAATAGGTGGCATGCCTGCTAAGCTTTCCAGGCTGCCGCCTGCCGTGGGGACTACCTTGCCGGATGCATCGACTAATATCTCCACCTTCATGGAGGAGTCGGCCGTGGTGTGCTTGTCGGCGATGATCAACAGTTCGTCGAGAGTCGCAGGCTCATCGCAGAGGAGTCGATGCTTGAGGAGGGTGCCTTCTCGGCACCCGGCGGTGAAGTACTCGATAGCCTGCACCTCGTGCACGCCCTCGTAGGAGTTGCGCAGCTCGGCCCAGCGCGTGAGGTAGTCGCGAGTCGATTCGCTGGGCCCTTGGACGCACAAGGAGAGCTATCAGGGCTTAGGAGGCCGCTTGTACGTGTTGGTGAAGTTGCGGATGAAGGCCTCGGTGAAGTCCACCCAGCTGTTGATGTTGCGGGGCTTCAGGCTGTTGAGCCACGTCCGGGCAGTGCCCTGAAGCATGAGCGGGACGTACTTTACGGCAACACGCTTATTGCCGTTTGCCATACTGACGGCCGTGGAGTAATCAACCAACCGGTCCTCCGGCTTCACGGAGCTGGTGTATTTGGGCGTATCTCGCGGGAGAGTGAACCCTTTGGGGAAGGGCTCATCTCGGATTCAGGGGCCAAAGTAGGGCGGGCCTAGAGCATCCTCTTCTTCTAGCTCCAGGGATCGGTTGAGGCGATCGATCTGATGGCGGGTGTCGTTCTCTCCGACTCCCTCTCGGCAGCGAAGGCGGTCGCCGAGTATCGGGTGCGTGAGAGGAGGCGGAGTGGGGTGCCTTGCTCCGCGAGGCGGAGGAGGCGGCTGGTCGCCTCACCGTTCCACTGCATGCGGGCGGCCGTCCTCGTCTCGCTCGATGGAGAGGCGCGTCCGACTACGGCTGGCAGCCGGCTCGTTGCCCTTTCCTCCGCGGGCGCCACCAGTCAGCGTCCGGGATGTCGCCCCATGATCTTGGCGTGGGGGCGACTCATTGTTTCATCGGGTTGGAACTTCAGTGCGGCAGCCGGCCTCATGCTGCGCGGCGGCCGCGTCTAGGAGCTGCTGGACTCGCTCCGTCATGTGGCGGTGCTCATCGCCATTGTACTTTTCCAGCTCATCCGTCACCGCCTGAGCGGCCTGGATGTTCTCTGCAGGCGCAGCATAGACGGGGCACTCTGCCCCGAACATACTGGCGACGGTCGTGCCACGCTGCCGTACCGTGCCGAGGCGGCTAGGCCCCTCAGGAGCCGGCGTGCCACCCACGGCTCGATCCATCTCGCGTCGGTAGGCGTCCGAGAGCCGGCGCATGCTGGCCAGGCGGCCAGCGCTCTCAACAAGCTGGAGGCGGCGTGCCTCTAGCACCTCAGCATCCGCGCCCTCTGGGATGGGCGCTGTTAGGTCGCGCAGGGCCGCGTCGAGAGGGTCTCGAGCGTGCTCGTCTGAGTGCTCCCCGCTATTGATGACGAGTACCTCTATGACGGTGCTCCCGCCGTTGTGCTTGCGAGGAGGTGGCTCGTCATAGACCACCATGTTGGTGGGGAACACGTCGAACGACACCGTGTCGGAGTCGACGATCATCGGATCGGTGGAGCCAACGGACCCCAGGTCCACAGCAGGCTCGTTGGTGACATGGAGCTGGTCGAGGAGGCTGATGAGGCGGCTCTCGGGGCAGCTAGTGCCTGCGTCGAAGGCCGGCTCATCGGAGAGGTCGATCTCGCCGACGAGGTCGGCGAGGCAACTCGCCGCGCAGGCGATCTCCGCGCCGTGCAGCGTGTCGGGGCTGACAGCGTCTGGCGTGCTGGGCTAGCTTTGCTCTCCAGGAAGGAACAGGGTTCTCGTCCAGAGCAGATCTCCAGAAGACGGTGCACCTCGCCCCATGGTGGGCGCCAAATATCGGGGGTTGGGTGCGACATATGCCAAAGGATGGCTTATCATGGTGGGAGCGAGTAGAACGTCTCCGGTGCCTGGAAGCGGGATAAGGCGTAGACACGTACGCCGGTGAACTTTACCCAGGTTGCGGGCTCTCCGTGGAGATAATACCCCTACTCTTGCTCTGCGGGGTCTCCGCATGATCACTAAGGCACTAGTGATACAAGGTGCTCCTTGAGCTGTGTCTAGAGGTAGGAGAAGGCAAGGCTAGCACTTCCCTGCCCTAGGTGACTGGCTAGTTCTCTCAGAGTTGGAACCCTTTGCATGGGTGCCCTGGGGGTTTATATAGGCCTACCCCCCAGGGGTACAATGGTAATCTGTCCGAGTGTTGGGCCCGGCTATCGGTGTCTCCAACCTCTGGCTTCTCCGCCGACCGCTGGGGCCCGCCGCCTGGAGGGCCCCACCGACTGGTTGGTGGCTGCGTACTGTAGCCGTGCCATCGGTGACGAGGGCTTGGTCATCTTCAGCGTGGCTACAGTCCCGCAGCTTGGCGGGAGATCACTGTAGCCACACCTGGTCTCATCAGCTTAATGGCACGCCTGCCTCGGGGAAAGGGATGGCCGCCTGCTGGAGGCCGGCCCTTCCCGAGTCCGACTGATTGAGCTTCCACCGTCTTCTACGGAGTCCCTGCCCGATCGGGCCTGCCGCCGGTAGTCCGTACCGATAGGCTGTCATGGGGAACAGGACTCCGCTTGCTGGAGCGACGTCATAGGAGACAAGGCACAGTGTCCCGTCGTGTGGAGATCTCCGCCTGTACGGAGCACTGTAGCCATGCCTGCCCCGGGCGTCGGCGGTGATGTGCTTCACTATAGCTATGCTCTAACTTGTACTCTCGATGGGGGCCCGGCTGTACCGAGGCCGCGAGATGGCCGCCTGCTTGATGCCACCCTCTCGAGGGGCCAGCGTGCTGGAGCCGGCCACTCGCAGCGCTGTTGACTGGGGTTGGCTTCTCTCTGGTAGCCGGCCCTCAGAGGGCGGAGCTTCAGCTTAGGGCCCAGCTAGGCGGAGCTGGCCCAAAGTCTTGATAAGTCATGGGACCTGGGTGAGGCTATCCATGGCCCATTACTCCGACAAGATACCAAAATGTTCGTAAAAACACCACCTGTATGTCAATGTCACTTGCGTTCACGACAAAAGTTGTGGTAAGTGCCCATCCGAGTTTTAGCTCTTATCACACCACCATGAACATAAAATCTTAAAAAGTTCAAAAAAATCCAAAAAAAAATTCTGCCAAAGAATGACAAATGTTTTAAGTGCTTACCAAGTTTTATCAGGGAATGCCATTTGTGGTAGTCATGGCAAAAAAAACAATTTATTTTGGAGTGTTGATTGTTTTTTTGCCATGACTTCCACAAATGTCATTCCCCGATGAAACTTGGCAAGCACTTAAAACATTTGTCATTCTTTCACACCAATTTTTTTTGGATTTTTTTGCACTTTTTAAGATTTTACTGTTCATGGTGGTGTGATAAGAGCTAAAACTCGGATGGGCACGTACCAACACTTTTGTCATGAATGCAAGTGACATTGACATACGGGTGATTTTTTTCCAAACATTTTGGTATCTTGTTTGCATTTTCTGATTTAGTATGAAATAGGTATGAAGTTTTCAAAGTGATGGTCAAAGGGCAAAAGCACAAGACGACCAAAGTGGGTTGGACAAAACCGTTGGCTTTTGGAAATTAGGGGCAATCCTTTTGAGTGGGACACAACTAGGGGCATAAAACCAATTATCCCTAGTTTTTTGGGTGGGTTAGATGCAACTAGCTCAAACAAGCCCTTAGGTTTGGATATACTTTAGGGCTATTTGAGCCCGAACCAGCTCAAACTAACTCTAACCCATGGATACAACAGCAGTTAATCAGCCGATAATTTGTAAGAATGCGATGAACTCCTTCCGGCCCATAATATAAGATGTTAATTCATCTAATATGTGAGTATATTGGATGTTATAAGATATTATAAAAGAGTGTTGTACTACATCATTATGTAATTTTTATTTAGCTTCTAATATTAACTTAGGTACATATGTCATTGGTAAAGATCCATGCTTCGACCCTTTCTGCGTATGGGGAAATGAGATATTAATGAACCAGCATCAAGTGAGGAAGCTGATAAAGATTGTCAGTAAAAATGGGTCAAAAGATGGCAATTAAACTATTTGCTTACACTTTATCCAAGACAACAACAAACTATAGGATGGTAAGTAAGAACTCTGTAGCCTTCTTTTTAATGCCCATAATGAGTTGTGTTAGATGACAATGTCTGAATCTTTTTCCTTTGTTGTGGTTCCCAAAGCAGTTTACTCAAGATTACCTCTCAAACTACATGATTGGTGGGCATGCAAAGGTTAAAGTATTTCTACCAGAACACGATGATTATCTAGATGCTTTCATGAAGACCATGAAGGATGGGCGGTCGGCCATTGCTACCTCTTGAGCATGTGTTAGTTTTTCCCTTGAAGAGGAAAGGTTGATGCAGCAAAGTAGCATAAGTATTTCCCTCAGTTTTGAGAACCAAGGTATCAATCCAGTAGGAGGCTCCTCAAAAGTCCCACGCACCTACACAAACAAAAAAGAACCTCGCAACCAACACGATAAAGGGGTTGTGAATCCCTTCACGGTAACTTGCGAAAGTGAGATGTGATAGGGATAATATGATAAGATAAATATTTTTGGTATTTTTATGATATAGATTGGAAAGTAAAAGATGGAAATAAAAGTAGATGGAAAACTTATATGGTAAAAGATAGACCTGGGGCCATAGGTTTCACTAGTGGCTTCTCTCAAGATAGCATAATTATTACGGTGGGTGAACAAATTACTGTCGAGCAATTGCTAGAAAAGTGCATAGTTATGAGAATATCTAGGCATGATCATGTATATAGGCATCACGTCCATAACAAGTAGACCGACTCTTTCCTGCATCTACTACTATTACTGCACACATCGACCACCTCCTGCCTACATCTAGAGTATTAAGTTCATAAGAATAGAGTAATGCATTAAGCAAGATGACATGATGTAGAGGGATAAAATCATGCAATATGATATAAACCCCACCTTTTTATCCTCGATGGCAACAACACAATATGTGCCTTGCTACCCCTACTGTCACTAGGAAAGGACACCACAAGATTGAACCCAAAGCTAAACACTTCTCCCATGGCAAGAAAGATCAATCTAGTAGGCCAAACCAAACTAATAATTCGAAGAGACTTGCAAAGATAATCAATCATACATAAAAGAATTCAAAGGAGATTCAAATATTTCTCATAGATAAACTTGATCATAAACCCACAATTCATAGGATCTAGACAAACACACCGCAAAAAGAGTTACATCGAATAGATCTCCAAGAAGAGGAAGGAGAACTTTGTATTGAGAATCAAAGAGAGAGAAGAAGCCATCTAGCTACTAACTATGGACCCGAAGGTCTATGGTAAACTACTCACAACTCATCGGAGAGGCCTTGGTGGTGATGGAGACGCCCTCCATGGTCGATTCCCCCTTCGGCGGAGAGCCGGTGAAGGCTCCAACATTCGATCTCGCGGATATAGAAGGCTATGACGATGGAAATAGTTTTTATTGGTGCTGCTGGATGGTTTTGGGGTACAAAGATATATATAGGCGAAGGAAGTCAGTCAGGGGAGCCACGAGGGGCCCCCGAGGCAGGGGGCAAGCCCACCCTTACTGGGCGTGCCGGCCACCCTCATGGCCGCCTCGGCTTCTTCTTGACGTCCACTCCAAGTCTACTGGATTGCGTTTGTTCCAAAAAGATCACTCCCGAAGGTTTCATTCCATTTGGACTCCGTTTGATATTCCTTTCCTTCAATATACTGAAATAGGCAAAAAAAAGCAATTTGGGTTGGGCCTCCGGTTAGTAGGTTAGTCCAAAAAATGATATAAAAGTGTAAAGTAAAGCCCATAAACATCCAAAACAGGTAATATAATAGCATGGAACAATCAAAAATTATAGATATGTTGGAGACGTATCAAGCATCCCCAAGCTCAATTCCTGCTCGTCCTCGAGTAGGTAAATGATAAAAACAGAATTTTTGATGTGGAATGCTACCTAGCATATTTCTCAATGTATTTCTCTTCATTGTGGAATGAATGTTCATATCAAATGATTCAAAATAAAAGTTCATATTGAAAAAAGGATAATAATACTTCAAGCATACTAACTAAGCAATCATGTCTTCTCAAAATAACATGGCAAAGGAAAGTTCATCCCTATAAAATCATATAGTTTGGTCACGCTTCATTTTCATTACACAAGAATGCTCTCATCATGCACAACCCCGATGACGAGCCAAGCAATTGTTTCATACTTTAGTAATCTCAAACTTTTTTCAACCTTCACACAATACATGAGCGTGAGCCATGGATATAGCACTATGGGTGGAATCGAATATAATGATAGGGGTTATGTGGAGAAGACAAAAAATGAGAAAGTCTCGCATCGATGCAGCTAATCAATGGGCTAGGGAGATGCCCATCAATTGATGTCAATGCGAGGAGTAGGGATTGCCAATGCAACGGATGCACTAGAGCTACAAAATGTATGAAAGCTCAACAAAAGAAACTAAGTGGGTGTGCATCCAACTTGCTTCCTCATGAAGACCTAGGGCATTTTGAGGAAGCCCATCGTTGGAATATACAAGCCAAGTTCTATAATGAAAAATTCCCACTCAGTAAATGAAAATGACAACATAGAAGACTTTCTATCATAAAGACCATGGTGCTATTTTGAGCACAAGTGTGGAAAAAGATAGTAGCATTGTCCCCCCTTTTTTGGGGCCTTTTTTTGGCCTTTCATTTTCTCTTTTTTTGGCCTTTTTTATTATTAGGGACAATTATCTAAAAATGATGATCATCACACTTCTATTTATTTACAACTCATGAATTACAACTCGATACTAGAACAAAGTATGACTCTATATGAATGCCTCCGGCGGTGTACTGGGATATGCGATGACTCAAGAGCGACATGTATAAAAATTATGCATGGTGGCTTTGCCACATATACGATGTCAACTACATGATCATGCAAAAAGTAGTATGATAATGATAAAGCGTGTCATAATAAACGGAACGGTGGAAACTTGCATGGCAATATATCTCGGAATGGATATGGAAATGCCATAATAGGTAGGTATGGTGACTGTTTTGAGGAAGATGTAAGGAGGTTTATGTGTGATAGAGCGTATCATATCACAGGGTTTGGATGCACTGACGAAGTTTGCACCAACTCTCTAGGTGAGAAAGGGCAATGCACGGTACCGTAGAGGCTAGCAACGATGGTAAGGTAAGAGTGCGTATAATCCATGGACTCAACATTAGTCATAAAGAACTCACATAATTATTGCAAAAATCTACAAGTCATCAAAAAACAAGCACTACGCGCATGCTCCTAGGGGGATAGATTGGTAGGAAAAGACCATCGCTTGTCCCCGACTGCCACTCATAAGGTTGACAATCAAAGAACACCTCATGCTTCAAATTTGTCACAAGACAGTTACCATACATGCATGCTACGGGACTTGCAAACCTCAATACAAGTATTTCTTAAATTCACAATTACATCAACTAGCATGACTCTAATATTACCACCTTCATATCTCAAAACAATTATTAAGCATCAAGTTGATCATAGTATTCAATTCACTTCCTATGATAGTTTTTATTATACCCAACTTGGATGCCCACCATTCTAGGACCAATTTTATAACCATAGCAAATACCATGCTGTTATAAAATACTCTCAAAATAATATAAGTGAAGCATGAGAGATCAATAATTTCTACAAAATAAAAACACCACCGTGCTCTAAAAAGATATAAGTGAAGCACTAGCACTAGTAGAAAAAAGGCCTATTGTCCCGGTTGGTAAGGGCCTTTAGTCCTGGTTGGTGAACCGGGACTAAAGGGTCGGTACTAATGCCTCCCCCCTTTAGTCCCGGTTCAATCCAGAACCGGGACTAAAGGCCGCGGCCATGTGGAGCCTTTAACAATCCACCTTTAGTCCCGGTTTGTAACACCAACCGGGACTAATGGAAATTTTATGATTTTTTTTTTGAATTTTTTTTTGAAATTTTTTATTTTCAAATTTCCGAATTATGTTAACCCCTCATTAGTGAATCTCTAATCAGCACCCCTCATCACTGCTCAATTTATCCTCTTCTCTAATCACCCTCATCATTCCAAATCACCTAACTTCCCGAACGGTCACCCATCCTCCCACTCACCCAGCCTGAGCACGCTTAACTTCCGGGTTCTATTCTCCCTCGTTTCCAAGTCTGCACTTGTTGTTTTCCTGACAATAGTAAGATGTTAATCCTATTAACCCTTAGGAATTTTGCTTGAGCATGAATTGACACATTTCACTGTTTGAGTTTCAAACTATTGTTTTCAAAAACAATAATTATTTAGAAAACAATAGTTATTTTGAATAATTAGTTTGACCAGGGTTTGACCATAGTTTGACCACAGTTTGACTATAGTTTGACCAGATTTGACCAAAATTCAAAATAACTGAAAAAATTAGTTATTAACACTAATATTCTAGAATAATTAGTTTGACCATGGTTTGACCACAGTTTGTCATTTTTCCGATTTTTTCCACTCTAGATATTAAAAGCCCCATAACTTTTTTTCTGTTAGGTTTTTGAGGATTTTGAAAATGTTTAACGGGGTTCCCCCGGTTAAATTTGGATGTAACTTTTCGAGTAGATGATTTTTCATATAAAAAACTTTTTCATCCGAGTTAGTATGCAAAAGTTATGCCCATATTTACAAATTCCAGAGAGATTCTGCAAATAAAGTGGAAATTCACATTTGCAAATTTCCCCAACAACTAGACCACATATCACATGGGAAACTTATTTTCTTTTATTTTTTTGACATTTCCATCATTTTCTTTTATTTTTTTTAAAATTGAAAAGGCGATCCACAGGGGGGGGGGGTAGAGTTTGAAAATGGGACCTTTAGTACCAGTTCATGGCACGAACCGGGACTAAAGGTCTCAACCCCATTAGTCCCGGTTCGTGCCTCAAACCGGGACTAAAGGTCTACTCTTTAGTCCCGGTTTGAGGCATGAACCGGGACTAATGGGCATCGCACCCTTTAGTCCCGGTTTGAGGCACAAACCGGGACTAAAGGGCACAGGTGAATCGGGACTAATGCCTTAGCCGCACGAACCAGGATAAATGATCGCATTAGTCCCGGTTCTGGATTGAACCGGGACTAATGGGCTAAACAGGCCTGGACGAAAGCCCTGTTTTCTACTAGTGTAGAGCAAAACTGCATAGCTCAAAACATATAAGTGAAGCACACAGAGTATTCTAATAAATTCCGAATCATGTGAGTCTCTCCCAAAAGGTGTGTACAGCAAGTATGACTATGGTAAACTAAAAAGCAAAAACTCATACCGTATAAGACGCTCCAAGCAAAACACATATCATGTGGTAAATAAAAATATAGCTCCAAGTAAAGTTACCGATAGACGAAGATGAAAGAGGGGATGCCTTCCGGGGCATCCCCAAGCTTAGGCTTTTGGTTGTCCTTGAATATCTTGGGGTGCCATGGGCATCCCCAAGCTTAGGCTTTTTCCACTCCTTATTCCATAGTCCATCAAATCTTTACCCAAAACTTGAAAACTTCACAACACAAAACTCAACATGAAATCTCATAAGCTCCGTTAGTGCAAGAAAGAAAAACCACCACATAAGGTAATGTAATGAACTCATTCTTTATTTATAATGGTGTTAAACCTACTGTATTCCAACTTCTCTAAGGTTTATACCCCCCGGTACTAGCCATAGATGCATCAAAATAAGCAAACAACACACGAAAAACAGAATCTTTCAAAAACAGAACAAACTGTAGCAATCTGTAACTTTCGTATACTTCTGGAACTACAAAAATCCTAAAAAAATAGTACATCCTAGGTAATTTGTCTACTGATCTACAGCAAAAATAATCAATGCAAAAGTACGTTCCTGTGATTTATTGAATTTTTTCTCGTGCATACAAAGTTTCTATTTTTCAGCAGAATCAAATTAACTTTCACCCAAGGTTATCCTATAGGTTCTACTTGGCACAAACACTAATTAAAACATGAAAACACATCTAAACAGAGGCTAGATTAATTATTTATTACTAAACAGGAACAAAAAGCAAGGAATAAAAATAAAATTGGGTTGTCTCCCAACAAGTGCGATCGTTTAACGCCCCTAGCTAGGCATAAAAGCGAGAATAGATCTAAGTATTGCCATCTTTCGCATTTAATTCATAAGTGGATCACATGATAGATTCATAAGGTAATTTAATTTTATGTCTAGGAAAGTGTTCCATTCCTTTCCTTAATGGAAATTGGAATATAATATTCCCTTCCTTCATATCAATAATTGCACCAATCGTTCCAATGAAAGGCCTACCAAGAATAATAGGACACAAAAGATTGCAATAAATATCAAGAATGATAAAATCTACGGGCACATAATTCCTATTTGCAACATTAAGAACATCATCAATCCTTTCCATAGGTTTCTTAATGGTGGAATCCGCAAGGTGCAGGTTTAAAGAGCAATCATCAAATTCATGGAAACCTAGCACATCACATAAAGTTTTCGGAATCGTGGAAACACTAGCACCCAAATCACACAAAGCATAACATTCATGATATTTTATTTTAATTTTTATTGTAGGTTCCCACTCATCATAAAGTTTTCTAGGTATAGAAACTTCCAAATTAAAATTTTCCTCATAAGATTGCATCAAGGCATCAACGATATGTTTAGTAAAAGCTTTATTTTGGCTATAAGCATGAGGAGAATTCAACACGGATTGCAACAAGGAAATAAAATCTATCAAAGAGCAATTATCATAATTAAATTCCTTGAAATCCAAAGTGGTGGGTTCATTACTATGCAAAGTTTTAATTTCTCCAATCCCACTTTTACCAATTTTAGCATCAAGATCAAAATACTCCACATCATCAGAACACCTTTTAATTAAAGTTGATTCACTTCCAGTCCCATTATTATCAAGATTCATATTGCAAAACAAAGATTTAATAGGGGAACATCAATAACTTTTAGATCTTCATCATTATTTTCATGAAAACTAGAAGAACACGCTCTAACAAAGCAATCTTTCTTAGCACGCAACCTAGTGGTTCTTTCTTTGCACTCATCAATGGAAATTCTCATAGCTTTGGGAGACTCATTGATATCATGCTTATGAGGAATAGATCTAAGTTTCAAAGAATCAACATCAAGAGAAAGTCTATCAACCTTCCTAGCCAATTCATCAACTTTAAGCAATTTTTCTTCAAGCAAAGCATTGAAATTCTTTTGAGAATTCATAAATTCCTTAACACTATTCTCAAAATCTGAGGGCATCTTATTAAAATTTACATAAGAGTTGTTGCAGGAATTACCATAATTATTAGAGGAATTACTAGGGAAAGGCCTAGGATTAAAGTTTCCTCTATATGCGTTGTTACCAAAATTATTCCTACCAACAAAATTCAAATCCATAGATTCATTATTATTCTCAATCAAAGTATACAAAGGCATATCATTAGGATCAATAGTGGAACTCTTAGTAGCAAACAATTTCATAAGTTCATCCATCTTTCCACTCAAAACATTAATTTTTTCTATAGCATGAACCTTTTTACTAGTAGATCTTTTGGTGTGCCATTGAGAATAATTAACCATAATATTATCAAGGACTTTTGTAGCTTCTCCTAAAGTGATTTCCATAAAAGTGCCTCCCGCGGCCGAACCTAAAAGATTTCTAGAAGCAAAATTCAATCCGGCATAAATTTTTTGTATGATCATCCATAAATTCAAACCATGAGTAGGGCAATTGCGAATCATTAATTTCATTCTTTCCCAAGATTGGGCCACATGATCATTATCAAGTTGTTTAAAATTCATAATATCATTTCTAAGAGATATGATCTTAGCGGGAGGAAAATATTTAAAGATAAAAGCATCTTTGCACTTATTCCAAGAATCAATACTATTTTTAGGCACAGACGAAAACCAAGTTTTAGCACGATCTCTAAGTGAAAATAGAAATAACTTCAATTTAACAATATCATTATCCGTATCTTTCTTCTTTTGCATATCACACAAATCAACAAAGTTGTTTAGATGAGTAGCGACATCTTCACTAGGAAGGCCGGAGAATTGATCTTTCATAACAAGATTCAACAAAGCAGCATTGATTTCACAAGTTTCAACATCATTAAGAGGAGCAATTGGAGTGCCAAGGAAATCATTATTATTGGTATTGGAAAAGTCACATAATGTGGTATTATCTTGCGCCATCATGACAAGCAATCCAACACACAAGCACACAAAAAGGCAAGCGAGAGAGAGAGGAGAACGGGAAACAGAGGGTGAATAAAATGGCAAAGGTGAAGTGGGGGAGAGGAAAATGAGATGCAAATGGCAAATAATGTAATGTGAGGGAGATGAGTTTTTGATGGGTACTTGGTATGTCTTGACTTGAGCGAAGACCTCCCCGGCAACGGCACCAGAAATCCTTCTTGCTACCTCTTGAGCATGCGTTGGTTTTTCCCTTGAAGAGGAAAGGGTGATGCAGCAAAGTAGCATAAGTATTTCCCTCAGTTTTGAGAACCAAGGTATCAATCCAGTAGGAGGATCCTCAAAAGTCCCACACACCTACATAAACAAACAAGAACCTTGCAACCAACACGATAAAGGGGTTGTCAATCCCTTCATAGTAACTTGTGAAAGTGAGATCTGATAGAGATAAATGATAAGATAAATATTTTTGGTATTTTTATGATATAGATTGGAAAGTAAAATATGGAAATAAAAGTAGATGGAAAACTTATATGATAAAAGATAGACCCCGGGGCCATTGGTTTCACTAGTGGCTTCTCTCAAGATAGCATAATTATTACGGTGGGTGAACAAATTACTGTCGAGTAATTGATAGAAAAGTGCATAGTTATGAGAATATCTAGGCATGATCATGTATATAGGCATCACGTCCATAACAAGTAGACCAACTCCTACCTGCATCTACTACTATTACTCCACACATCGACCGACTCCTGCCTACATCTAGAGTATTAAGTTCATAAGAATAGAGTAATGCATTAATCAAGATGACATGATGTAGAGGGATAAACTCATGCAATATGGTATAAACCCCATGTTTTTATCCTCGATGGAAACAATACAATACGTGCCTTGCTGCCCCTACTATCACTGGGAAAGGACACCGCAAGATTGAACCCAAAGCTAAACACTTCTCCTATGGAAAGAAAGATCAATCTAGTAGGCCAAACCAAACTGATAATTCGAAGAGACTTGCAAAGATAACCAATCATACATAAAAGATTTCGGAGGAGATTCAAATATTTCTCATAGATAAACTTGATCATAAACTCACAATTCATCGGATCTCGACAAACCCACTGCAAAAAAGAGTTACATCAAATAGATCTCCAAGAAGAGGAAGGAGAACTTTGTATTGAGAATCAAAGAGAGAGAAGAAGCCATCTAGCTAATAACTATGGACCCGAAGGTCTGTGGTAAACTAATCACAACTCATCGGAGAGGCCTTGGTGGTGATGGAGAGGCCCTCCGAGGTCGATTCCCCCTCCGGCGGAGTGCCGGCGAAGGCTCCAAGATGGGATCTTGCGGATACAGAAGGTTGCGGCGGTGGAAATAGTTTTTCATGGTGCTCCTGGATGGTTTCGGGGTACGAAGATATATATATATATATATATATATATATATATATATATATATATATATATATATATATATATATATATATATAGGCGAAGGAAGTTGGCTAGGGGAGCCACGAGGGGCCCACGAGGCAGGGGCGCCCACCCTTACTGGGCGCGCCGGCCACCCTTGTGGACGCCTAGGCTGCTTCTTGACGTCCACTCCAAGTCTCCTGGATTACATTTGTTCCAAAAAGATCCCTCCCAAAGGTTTCATTCGGTTTGGACTCCGCTTGATATTCCTTTCCTTCGATATACTGAAATAGGCAAAAAAACAGCAATTCCGGCTGGGCCTCCAGTTAGTAGGTTAGTCCCAAAAATGATATAAAAGTGTAAAGTAAAGCCCATAAACATCCAAAACAGGTAATATAATAGCATGGAACAATCAAAAATTATAGATACATTGGAGACGTATCCGCCATCATAAGGGGTTGGACTAGAGTCATGCATTCCTTCTGCATGGAGGAGGGCACAATATGGGCATTCTGCTTCACCTTGTTCAGCAACCAGAATGTATTTCGCCTCTTTCTTTACCATCTTTAATAGTACAAGTATACAACTGTGGTTCATCATTCTTTATTTGGTTCTTACGTAATTCTTGAACATATGTACCTATGAATCAAATAATGCATTGGTTGTTTGAACCTGATGGATATGAATAAAGCTATAGCATACATTCAAATTCAAATTCAAATCCGATACAATTTGAAATAGAAGCAATTAAATTACGGTGAAATTATGCTCTCCAGGTCGTTACGGCACACATGGTTTGTAAAACACAAACGTTTGTGATATACACCATAATCTGACACGATTCACAGAGAGGAAACGTGTGCAAGCATGCACACAGTTGTCGTTTGCAAAGCATGTGCGATGTCAGACAATATCACAAACGACGCGGGCAGACTAAACATTTGTGGTAGTTGCCTTATCGTACATGATTCACAACCATGAACTGATTCTAATGAAGTATGCATCATAAATGTTGCACCACGGAATAGCATGTGTGATAGTTGTCGTGTACGACGATGTTACGATGGTCCGACGTTTTTTAATCCCGTCCGACACTTGTATGGCGATTAGCTAATCTTCTTAATTAGTTATTGCATATGGTCTGGGAAAAGTGATTATGTGTGATTGTATGCTTATCATACACGTTCTATAATAGTGAATCGTTTGTGATGGGCCGCGCATCATAAATGTAGCACCACAGAATACCGACTGCGATGGAAATACAAGCACAAATGAGTAGGAGTACTGTATATGCATCTTGGCTCCCTATCACCGACGGTTTTCTAGGTCATGTGGGTAGGACCCCCCTGTCTCCCACACCCACTTGGTGACGGTTCCAAATGTCATCTCGGAAAGGGGTTAAAAACCGTTTGTATAGCACCGACGCGTACCAGTGGAAGCATGTTTACTAATAAGCTTAAGATCATTAACAGTTCTACTCATATAATCACCCAAGTAGTCAACCTTGTAAGCATTACGTTTCAACTGTCTACTAACATAAGCATTCAATTTTTCTTGTTTAACAATAAAATTATCAAACTCATCCAAGCATTCACTAGCAGACTTATTATGAGGAATATTACCTTCATCAATTCTATAGAGAGAATTTACCTCTACTACCTGTGTCGGGTTATCAAGGCCATGTATTTCTTTAATAGGCAGTAAATTCTTAACATCTTCAGGTTTAATACCTTTTTCTTTTATAGATCTTTGCTTCTTGCATATATTCAGGACTGAGAAATAGAATACCTCTTTTCTTCGGAGTTGGCTTAAGAGTTGGTTCAGGAAGTGTCTGATCATTATCATTACTCAAGATATTATTTAATAGAAATTCAGCTTGCTCAACAGTTCTTTCCCTGAAAACACAATCGGCACAACTATCTAGGTGGTCCCTAGAAGCATCGGTTAGTCCATTATAAAAGATATCAAGTATTTCATTTTTCTTGAGAGGATGATCAGGCAAAGCATTAATTAATTGGAGAAGCCTCCCCCAAGCTTGTGGGAGACTCTGTTCTTCAATTTGCACAAAGTTAAATACTTCCATTAAAGCAGTTTGTTTCTTATGAGCAGGGAGATATTTTTCAGAGAAATAGTAAATCATATCCTGGGGACTACACACACAACTAGGAGCAAGAGAATTAAACAATAACTTAGCATCACCCTTTAACGAGAAAGGAAACAATTTAAGACTATGGTAATAGCATTTTTTTCTCATGAGCAAATAGGGTGGCTATATCATTCAATTTAGTAAGATGTGCCACTACAGTTTCAGATTCATAACCATAGAAAGGATCAGATTCAACCAAAGTAATTAACTCTGGAACGACTAAAAATTCATGATCCTTATTAGTAACAAAGATATGTGAAGTAGCAAACTTAGGATCATATTGCATTCTAGCATACAAAGGTTTTTCTTTCAGCTTAACTATAGTTTATTAAGATCATCCCTATCAAGAAAGTCTCTAGCAGTTTCTTCATCCATAATATAACCCTCAGGTACCTTAGGCAATTCATATCTAGGGGAGAATCATAATCTTCAGTTTCAATTAATTCATCAGTTTCAGTAATTTCATTCTCTCTAACCCTAGCAAGTTGTTCATCTAATAATTCACCCAGTGGCACAGTTTTATCAAGCAAAGTATTAGCATCATAAGCATCATTCATAGCAGAAGTAGCATCATCAATAACATGTGACATATAAGAATATATAGAAGGTGTAGGTGTAGCAAGCTTACTCAAAACAAAAGGTGAATAAAGTGCAGAGCTAGATGGCAGTTCCTCACCTCCCCTCGTAGTAGAGGGAAAGATCTTGGTTTTGTTATCTTTCAAATACCTCATAGTGATCAATAGATATAAATCCCAAGTGACTCAGAGAATAGAGCTATGCTCCTCGACAACGCTGCCAGAAAAAGGTCTTGATAACCCACAAGCATAGGGGATCGCAACAGTTTTTGAGGGTAGAGTATTCAACCCAAATTTATTGATTCGACACAAGAGGAGCCAAATAATATTCTCAAGTATTAGCAACTGGGTTGTTAATTAAACCACACCTGAAAGGCTAAATATCTGCAGCAAAGTATTTAGTAGCAAAGTAGTATGGAAGTAACGGTAACGGTGGCAAAAGTAACAGTAGCAGTTTCGTAGCAATTGTAACAATGGCAACGGAAAAGTAACTTAGCAAAGATCAATATGTGAAAAGCTCGTAGGCAATGGATCAATGATGTATAATTAAGTCGGACGGCATTCATCATGCAACAGTTATAACCTAGGGTGACACAGAACTAGCTCCAATTCATCAATATAATGTAGGCATGTATCCCGAATATAGTCATACATGCTTATGGAAAAGAACTTGCATGGCATCTTTTGTCCTACACTCCTGTGGTAGTGGGGTCCTAATGGAAACTAAGGGATATTAAGGCCTCCTTTTAATAGAGAACCGGACCAAAGCATTAACACTTAGCGAATACATGAACTCCTGAAACTACGGTCATCACCGGGAAGTGTCCCGACTATTGTCACTCTGGGGTTGCCAGATCATAACACGTAGTAGGTGACTATAAATTGCAAGATATGATCAAGAACACAAATATATTCATGGAAACATAAAGGGTTCAGATCTGAGTTCATGGCACTCGGGCCCTAGTGACAAGCAATTAGCATTGCAAAGTCATAGCAACATCAATCTCAGAACATAGTGGATACTAGGGATCAAACCCTAACAAAACTAACTCGATTACATGATAAATCTCATCCAACCCATCACCGTCCAGCAAGCCTACCATGGATACCCACGATAGTGAGCATCATGAAATGGGCGATGGAGGATGGTTGATGATGATGATGGCGGCATATTCCCCTCTCCGGAGCCCCAAACGGACTCCAGATCTGCCCTCCCGATGAAGAACAGGAGGAGGCAGCGGCTCCGTATTGTAAAACGTGATGAATCCTTCTCTCTGATTTTTTTATCCCTGAACATGAATATATGGAGTTGGAGTGAAGGTCGGTGGTGGTCCAGGGGACCCACAAGGTAGTGGGCACGCCCTAGGGGGGTGGGCATGCCCTCCACCCTTGTGGACAGTCGGTGGGTCCCCCTCTGTTGATTCTTTCGCCAATAATTTTTATTTATTCCAAAAATATTCTCCATGAAGTTTTAGGTCATTCCGAGAACTTTTATTTCTGCACAAAAGTAACACCAAGGAAATTCAGCTAAAAACAACGTCAGTCCGGGTTAGTTCCATTCATATCATGCAAATTAGAGTCCAAAACAAGGGCAAAAGAGTTCGGAAAAGTAGATACAATGGAGGCGTATCAGCTTCACTTAATTTTTTTTGATCTATGGAATTGCTCTAGTGCTTCACTTATATCTTTTTGAGAACGGTGTGCTTTAATATTTTTTAAGAAATGCTCTCATGCTTCACTTAGATTTAATTGAGAGTTAGTAGAATTTTTAAGAAATCCTCTCATGCTTCGCTTATATTATTTTGAGAGATGAATTTGTTTTATGCTCATGTTCTTCACTTAAATTTGTTTGAGCCTATCAAAAGCAACATATGAAAATAGTCCCAAAGTGATAGATATTAAAGAGGGATATAATAAAAACGTTTGGACAAATTAAACTTGAATCTTTATAATAGTTTTGAGATGTGATGATAGTGATATGTGAGTCATGTTGGTGAGTAATTATGCTTTAGTAAAAATATTGGTGTTAAAGTTTGTAATTCCCTATGCAAGCACGAAAGTCAATAGTTATGCAATGAAATTATATCCTACTTATGGTGCATTATTTGGTGTTAGTTATGCTTAATACTCGCTTATGTGATTTTTTGCTTCTTGGTTGGTTCCTTCTCAATCTATTTGCTAGCCTCCACTTGTACTAAGTAGAAATACTACTTGTGCATCCAAAATATTTAAACCCAATTTTGCCATATGAGTCCACCATACCTACCTATATACGGTATTTTCGTGCCGTCCTAAGCAAATTTGTATGTGCCACCTCTAATTTTCAAAATGAATTTCCTTTTTGGGTGCTCGTACCGCTCATGAATTGGTAGAGGGTGGCCAATATTTTCCATGCTAGATGTGTTATTCTCAAGGTGAGTGTTTATTCATCTGTCATTGCACAAGAGTGTAGCGGTAATAGGGATGTTCAGTCCCGAAATGAGAAAGAAATTTACTTTATGTTGTCAAATAATAAATTTCTTAGAAACTGATGGTATGGAAGGCACTCGTGGATACGGCTAGCCATGGTTTGTGAAAGATGTTGGGTTTCGTAGTAATTTCAAAAAAATTCCTACGCACACGCAAGATCATGTGATGCATAGCAACGAGAGGAGAGTGTTGTCTACGTACCCAACGCAGACTGACTGCGGAAGCGATGACACGACGTAGAAGAAGTAGTCGTACATCTTCACAATCCAACCGATCAAGCACCGAAACTACGGCACCTCCGAGTTCGAGCACACGTTCAGCTCGATGACGATCCCCGGACTCCGATCCAGCAAAGTGTCGAGGAAGAGTTTCGTCAGCACGACGGCGTGGTGACGATCTTGATGAACTACAGCAGCAGGGCTTCGCCTAAACTCCGCTACAGTATTATCGAGGAATATGGTGGCAGGGGGCACCGCACACGGCTAAGGAATCGATCACGTGGATCAACTTGTGTCAACTTGTGTGTTTAGAGGTGCCCCTGCCTCAGTATATAAAGGAGCCAAGGGGGGAGGGTGCGCCGGCCAGGAGGAGGAGGCGCAGGAGGAGTCCTACTCCTACCGGGAGTAGGACTCCCCTCCAATCCTATTCCAACTAGGATTCCCAAGGGGGAAAGAGGGAGAGGGGTGGCCGGCCACCTCTCCTAGTCCTAATAGGACTAGGGGAAGGGGGGAGGCGCGCAGCCCCCTTGGGCTGCCCCTTTCTCCTTTCCACTAAGGCCCATGAAGGCCCATGTGGTTCCCGGGGGGTTCCGGTAACCTCCCGGTAACCCGGTAAAATCCCGATTTCACCCGGAACACTTCCGATGTCCAAACATAGGCTTCCAATATATCAATCTTTATGTCTCGACCATTTCGAGACTCCTCGTCATGTCCGTGATCACATCCGGGACTCCGAACAACCTTCGGTACATCAAAATGCATAAACTCATAATATAACTGTCATCGTAACCTTAAGCGTGCGGACCCTACGGGTTCGAGAACAATGTAGACATGACCGAGACATGTCTCTGGTCAATAACCAATAGCGGGACCTGGATGCCCATATTGGCTCCTACATATTCTACGAAGATCTTTATCGGTCAGACCGCATAACAACATACGTTGTTCCCTTTGTCATCGGTATGTTACTTGCCCGAGATTCGATCGTCGGTATCCAATACCTAGTTCAATCTCGTTACCGGCAAGTCTCTTTACTCGTTCCGTAATACATCATCTCACAACTAACATATTAGTTGTAATGCTTGCAAGGCTTATGTGATGTGTATTACCGAGAGGGCCCAGAGATACCTCTCCGACAATCGGAGTGACAAATCCTAATCTCGAAATACGCCAACCCAACATCGACCATTGGAGACACCTGTAGTACTCCTTTATAATCACCCAGTTACGTTGTGACGTTTGGTAGTACCCAAAGTGTTCCTCCGGTAAACGGGAGTTGCATAATCTCATAGTCATAGGAACATGTATAAGTCATAGGAACATGTATAGGTCATGTCAATCAGATCATTCTACTAATGATGTGACCTCGTTAATCAAATAACAACTCTTTGTTCATGGTTAGGAAACATAACCATCTTTGATTAACGAGCTAGTCAAGTAGAGGCATACTAGTGACACTATGTTTGTCTATGTATTCACACATGTATTATGTTTCCGGTAAATACAATTCTAGCATGAATAATAAACATTTATCATGATTATAAGGAAATAAATAATAACTTTATTATTGCCTCTAGGGCATATTTCCTTCAGTCTCCCACTTGCACTAGAGTCAATAATCTAGATTACACTGTAATGATTCTAACACCCATGGAGCCTTGGTGCTGATCATGTTTTGCTCGTGGAAGAGGCTTAGTCAACGGGTCTGCAACATTCAGATCCGTATGTATCTTGCAAATCTCTATGTCTCCCACCTGGACTAGATCCCGGATGGAGTTGAAGCGTCTCTTGATGTGTTTGGTCCTTTTGTGAAATCTGGATTCCTTTGCCAAGGCAATTGCACCAGTATTGTCACAAAAGATTTTCATTGGACCCGATGCACTAGGTATGACACCTAGATCGGATATGAACTCCTTCATCCAGACTCCTTCATTTGCTGCTTCCGAAGCAGCTATGTATTCCGCTTCACATGTAGATCCCGCTACGACGCTTTGTTTAGAACTGCACCAACTGACAGCTCCACCGTTTAATGTAAACACGTATCCGGTTTGCGATTTAGAATCGTCCGGATCAGTGTCAAAGCTTGCATCAACGTAACCTTTTACGATGAGCTCTTTGTCACTTCCATATACGAGAAACATATCCTTAGTCCTTTTCAGGTATTTCAGGATGTTCTTGACCGCTGTCCGGTGATCCATTCCTGGATTACTTTGGTACCTCCCTGCTAAACTTATAGCAAGGCACACATCAGGTCTGGTACACAGCATTGCATACATGATAGAGCCTATGGCTGATGCATAGGGAACATCTTTCATATTCTCTCTATCTTCTGCAGTGGTCGGGCATTGAGTCTTACTCAATTTCATACCTTGTAACACAGGCAAGAACCCTTTCTTTGCTTGATCCATTTTGAACTTCTTCAAAATTTTGTCAAGGTATGTGCTTTGTGAAAGTCCAATTAAGCGTCTTGATCTATCTCTATAGATCTTAATGCCTAATATGTAAGCAGCTTCACTGAGGTCTTTCATTGAAAAACTTTTATTCAAGTATCCCTTTATGCTATCCAGAAATTCTATATCATTTCCAATCAGTAATATGTCATCCACATATAATATCAGAAATGCTACAGAGCTCCCACTCACTTTCTTGTAAATACAGGCTTCTCCGAAAGTCTGTATAAAACCAAATGCTTTGATCACACTATCAAAACGTTTATTCCAACTCCGAGAGGCTTGCACCAGTCCATAAATGGATCGCTGGAGCTTGCACACTTTGTTAGCTCCCTTTGGATCGACAAAACCTTCTGGTTGCATCATATACAACTCTTCTTCCAGGAATCCATTCAGGAATGCAGTTTTGACATCCATTTGCCAAATTTCATAATCATAAAATGCGGCAATTGCTAACATGATTCGGACGGACTTAAGCATCGCTACGGGTGAGAAGGTCTCATCGTAGTCAATTCCTTGAACTTGTCGAAAACCTTTTGCGACAAGTCGAGCTTTGTAGACAGTAACATTACCATCAGCGTCAGTCTTCTTCTTAAAGATCCATTTATTCTCAATTGCTTGCCGATCATCGGGCAAGTCAACCAAAGTCCATACTTTGTTCTCATACATGGATCCCATCTCAGATTTCATGGCTTCAAGCCACTTTGCGGAATCTGGGCTCACCATCGCTTCTTCATAGTTCGTAGGTTCATCATGATCTAGTAGCATGACTTCCAGAACAGGATTTCCGTACCACTCTGGCGCGGATCTTACTCTGGTTGATCTACGTGGTTCAGTAGTATCTTGATCTGAAGTTTCATGATCATTATCATTGGCTTCCTCACTAACCGGTGTAGGTGTCACTGAAACAGTTTTCTGTGATGAGCTACTCTCCAGTAAGGGAGCAGGTACAGTTACCTCGTCAAGTTCTACTTTCCTCCCACTCACTTCTTTCGAGAGAAACTCCTTCTCTAGAAATGATCCATTCTTAGCAACGAATGTTTTGCCTTCGGATCTGTGATAGAAGGTGTACCCAACAGTTTCCTTTGGGTATCCTATGAAGACACATTTCTCCGATTTGGGTTCGAGCTTATCAGGTTGAAGTTTTTTCACATAAGCATCGCAGCCCCAAACTTTAAGAAACGACAACTTTGGTTTCTTGCCAAACCACAGTTCATAAGGCGTCGTCTCAACGGATTTTGATGGTGCCCTATTTAACGTGAATGCGGCCGTCTCTAAAGCATATCCCCAAAATGATAGCGGTAAATCAGTAAGAGACATCATAGATCGCACCATATCTAGTAAAGTACGATTACGACGTTCGGACACACCATTACGCTGTGGTGTTCCGGGTGGCGTGAGTTGCGAAACTATTCCACAATTTTTCAAATGTACACCAAACTCGTAACTCAAATATTCTCCTCCACGATCAGATCGTAGAAACTTAATTTTCTTGTTACGATGATTTTCAACTTCACTCTGAAATTCTTTGAACTTTTCAAATGTTTCAGACTTATGTTTCATTAAGTAAATATACCCATATCTGCTTAAATCATCTGTGAAGGTGAGAAAATAACGATATCCGCCACGAGCCTCAATATTCATCGGGCCACATACATCGGTATGTATGATTTCCAACAAATCTGTTGCTCTCTCCATAGTACCGGAGAACGGTGTTTTAGTCATCTTGCCCAAGAGGCACGGTTTGCAAGTACCAAGTGATTCATAATCAAGTGGTTCCAAAAGTCCATCGGTATGGAGTTTCTTCATGCGCTTTATACCGATATGACCTAAACGACAGTGCCACA
This sequence comes from Triticum aestivum, assembly GCF_018294505.1. Classification (NCBI taxonomy): domain Eukaryota; kingdom Viridiplantae; phylum Streptophyta; class Magnoliopsida; order Poales; family Poaceae; genus Triticum; species Triticum aestivum. The sequence goes on from NC_057804.1 coordinate 501,249,351, forward strand.
AATAAGTTGCACTTTCATTATCAACTCTGCATCTTTTGGCTTCAACATTATGAATATGTGTATTACTACTATCGAGATTTAGTAAGAATAGACCACTCTTCAAGGGTGCATGACCATAAAAGATATTACTCATATAAATAGAACAACCATTATTCTCTGATTTAAATGAAAAACCGTCTCGCATTAAACAAGATCCAGATATAATGTTCATGCTCAACGCTGGCACCAAATAACAATTATTTAGGTCTAATATTAATCCCGAAGGTAGATGTAGAGGTAGCGTGCCGACTGCGATCACATCGACTTTGGAACCGTTTCCCACGCGCATCGTCACCTCGTCCTTTGCTAGTGCCCGCTTATTCTGTAGTCCCTGTTTCGAGTTGCAAATATTAGCAACAGAACCAGTATCAAATACCCAGGTGCTACTGCGAGCTCTAGTAAGGTACACATCAATAACATGTATATCACATATACCTTTGTTCACCTTGCCATCCTTCTTATCCGCCAAATACTTGGGGCAGTTCCGCTTCCAGTGACCAGTCTGCTTGCAGTAGAAGCACTCAGTTTCAGGCTTAGGTCTAGACTTGGGTTTCTTCTCTTGAGCAGCAACTTGCTTGCCGTTTTTTTTTGAAGTTCCCCTTTTTCTTCCCTTTGCCCTTTTTCTTGAAACTAGTGGTCTTGTTAACCATCAACACTTGATGCTCCTTCTTGATTTCTACCTCCGCAGCTTTCAGCATTGCGAAGAGCTCGGGAATAGTCTTGTTCATCCCTTGCATATTATAGTTCATCACGAAGCTCTTGTAGCTTGGTGGCAGTGATTGGAGAATTCTGTCAATGACGCAATCATCCGGAAGATTAACTCCCAATTGAATCAAGTGATTATTATACCCAGACATTTTGAGTATATGCTCACTGACAGAACTGTTCTCCTCCATCTTGCAGCTATAGAACTTATTGGAGACTTCATATCTCTCAATCCGGGCATTTGCTTGAAATATTAACTTCAACTCCTGGAACATCTCATATGCTCCATGACGTTCAAAACGTCGTTGAAGTCCCGATTCTAAGCCGTAAAGCATGGCACACTGAACTATCGAGTAGTCATCAGCTTTGCTCTGCCAGACATTCATAACATCTGGCGTTGCTCCAGCAGCAGGCCTGGCACCCAGCGGTGCTTCCAGGACGTAATTCTTCTGTGCAGCAATGAGGATAATCCTCAAGTTACGGACCCAGTCCGTGTAATTGCTACCATCATCTTTCAACTTTGCTTTCTCAAGGAACGCATTAAAATTTAACGGAACAACAGCACGAGCCATCTATCTACAATCAACATAAACAAGCAAGATACTATCAGGGACTAAGTTCATGATAAATTTTAAGTTCAATTAATCATATTACAAAAGAACTCCCACTTAGATAGACATCTCTCTAATCCTCTAAGTGATCACGTGATCCAAATCAACTAAACCATAACCGATCATCACGTGAGATGGAGTAGTTTTCAATGGTGAACATCGTTATGTTGATCATATCTACTATATGATTCACGCTCGACCTTTCGGTCTCCGTGTTCCGAGGCCATATCTGCATATGCTAGGCTCGTCAAGTTTAACCTGAGTATTCTGCGTGTGCAAAACTGGCTTGCACCCGTTGTAGATGGACGTAGAGCTTATCACACCCGATCATCACGTGGTGTCTGGGCACGACGAACTTTGGCAACGATGCATACTCAGGGAGAACACTTCTTGATAATTTAGTGAGAGATCATCTTATAATGCTACCGTCAATCAAAGCAAGATAAGATGCATAAAAAGATAAACATCACATGCAATCAATATAAGTGATATGATATGGCCATCATCATCTCGTGCTTGTGATCTCCATATCCGAAGCACCGTCATGATCACCATCGTCACCGGCGCGACACCTTGATCTCCATCGTAGCATCGTTGTCGTCTCGCCAATCTTATGCTTCCACGACTATCACTACCGTTTAGTAATAAAGTAAAGCATTACATCACGATTGCATTGCATACAATAAAGCGACAACCATATGGCTCCTGCCAGTTGCCGATAACTCGGTTACAAAACATGATCATCTCATACAATAAAATTCAGCATCATGCTTTGACCATATCACATCACAACATGCCCTGCAAAAACAAGTTAGACGTCCTCTACTTTGTTGTTGCATGTTTTACGTGGCTGCTACGGGCTTAAGTAAGAACCAATCTCACCTACGCATCAAAACCACAACGATAGTTTGTCAAATAGACTCCGTTTTAACCTTCGCAAGGACCGGGCGTAGCCATACTTGGTTCAACTAAAGTTGGAGAGGCAGTCGCCCGCAAGCCATCTCTGTGCAAAGCACGTCGAGGGAACCGGTCTCGCGTAAGCGTACGCGTAAGGTTGGTCCGGGTCGTCTCGTCCAACAATACCGCCGAACCAAAATATGACATGCTGGTAGGCAGTATGACTTGTATCGTCCACAACTCACTTGTGTTCTACTCGTGCATATAACATCAACATCATTAACCTAGGCTCGGATGCCACTGTTGGGTTTCGTAGTAATTTCAAAAAATTTCCTACGCACACGCAAGATCATGTGATGCATAGCAACGAGAGGAGAGTGTTGTCTACGTACCCAACGCAGACTGACTGCGGAAGCGATGACACGACGTAGAAGAAGTAGTCGTACGTCTTCACAATCCAACCGATTAAGCACCGAAACTACGACACCTCCGAGTTCGAGCACACGTTCAGCTCGATGACGATCCCCGGACTCCGATCCAGCAAAGTGTCGAGGAAGAGTTTCGTCAGCACGACGGCGTGGTGACGATCTTGATGAACTACAGCAGCAGGGCTTCGCCTAAACTCCGCTACAGTATTATCGAGGAATATGGTGGCAGGGGGCACCGCACACGGCTAAGGAATCGATCACGTGGATCAACTTGTGTCAACTTGTGTGTTTAGAGGTGCCCCTGCCTCAGTATATAAAGGAGCCAAGGGGGGAGGGTGCGCCGGCCAGGAGGAGGAGGCGCAGGAGGAGTCCTACTCCTACCGGGAGTAGGACTCCCCTCCAATCCTATTCCAACTAGGATTCCCAAGGGGGAAAGAGGGAGAGGGGTGGCCGGCCACCTCTCCTAGTCCTAATAGGACTAGGGGAAGGGGGGAGGCGCGCAGCCCCCTTGGGCTGCCCCTTTCTCCTTTCCACTAAGGCCCATGAAGGCCCATGTGGTTCCCGGGGGGGTTCCGGTAACCTCCCGGTAACCCGGTAAAATCCCGATTTCACCCGGAACACTTCCGATGTCCAAACATAGGCTTCCAATATATCAATCTTTATGTCTCGACCATTTCGAGACTCCTCGTCATGTCCGTGATCACATCCGGGACTCCGAACAACCTTCGGTACATCAAAATGCATAAACTCATAATATAACTGTCATCGTAACCTTAAGCGTGCGGACCCTACGGGTTCGAGAACAATGTAGACATGACCGAGACATGTCTCTGGTCAATAACCAATAGCGGGACCTGGATGCCCATATTGGCTCCTACATATTCTACGAAGATCTTTATCGGTCAGACCGCATAACAACATACGTTGTTCCCTTTGTCATCGGTATGTTACTTGCCCGAGATTCGATCGTCGGTATCCAATACCTAGTTCAATCTCGTTACCGGCAAGTCTCTTTACTCGTTCCGTAATACATCATCTCACAACTAACATATTAGTTGTAATGCTTGCAAGGCTTATGTGATGTGTATTACCGAGAGGGCCCAGAGATACCTCTCCGACAATCGGAGTGACAAATCCTAATCTCAAAATACGCCAACCCAACATCGACCATTGGAGACACCTGTAGTACTCCTTTATAATCACCCAGTTACGTTGTGACGTTTGGTAGTACCCAAAGTGTTCCTCCGGTAAACGGGAGTTGCATAATCTCATAGTCATAGGAACATGTATAAGTCATGAAGAAAGCAATAGCAACATACTAAACGATCGGGTGCTAAGCTAATGGAATGGGTCATGTCAATCAGATCATTCTACTAATGATGTGACCTCGTTAATCAAATAACAACTCTTTGTTCATGGTTAGGAAACATAACCATCTTTGATTAACGAGCTAGTCAAGTAGATGCATACTAGTGACACTATGTTTGTTTATGTATTCACACATGTATTATGTTTCCGGTAAATACAATTCTAGCATGAATAATAAACATTTATCATGATTATAAGGAAATAAATAATAACTTTATTATTGCCTCTAGGGCATATTTCCTTCAAAAGAATGGTGGAAAAAGGAACAAACTTTATTCCAGAGCTCAAAGCTTAAATTGAAAGAGATGGTTGCTTGTTGGTATGCTTGAGTATTTAAGTCTCATGTCAAAACTAAACTATTGCTTTGAACCATATAAAAGTCCAAATGTCCATGCTACAAAAGAAAAGAATATGTGATGAACATGTTAGGCAGCATTCCACATCAAAAATTCTGTTTCTATCATATACCTACTCAAGGACGAGCAGGAATTAAGCTTGGGGATGTTGATACATCTCCAACGAATCTATAATTTTTGATTGTTACATGTTGTTATATTATCATTCTTGGATGTTTTACAATCATTTTATAGCAACTTTATATCATTTTTTGGTACTAACCTATTGACATAGTGCCCAGTGCCAGTTGCTGTTTTTTTGCTTGTTTTTTACTTCACAGAATATCACTACCAAATGGAGTCCAAACGCAACAAAAAAAATTGGACATTTTTTCTGGGGCAGAAGACACCCAGTGGGCCAAAGAAGTACCAGAGGGGAGGCCCGCGGGGAGCACAACCCACCAGGGCGTGCCCAGGGGGGTTGTGCCCCCCATGGAGCCCCCTGCACCGCCTCTTCATCCTATAAATTCCCAAATATTCCAGAAACCCTAGGGGAGTCGAAGAAACACAATTCCATATGTCGCAAGTTCCAGAACCACGAGGTCTAATCTAACACCATCATGGAGGGGTTCATCATCCTTATTGGTTCCTCTCCGATGATGCGTGAGTAGTCCACCATAGACCTACGGGTCCGTAGGCAGTAGCTAGATGGCTTCCTCTCTCTTTCTATTGATTCTCAATACAATGGTCTCTTGGAGATCTATTTTATGTAACTTTTTTTGCGGTGTGTTTGTTGAGATCCGATGAACTTTGAGTTTATGATGAGATCTATATCCATGAATATTATTTGAGACTTCTTTGATCTCTTATATGCATGATTATTTATAGCCTCTTATTTCTTCTTTGAATCTTTGGTTGAGTTAGGCCAACTAGATCGATTTTTCTTCCCATGGGAAGAGGTGCTTTGTGATGGGTTTGATCTTGCGGTGTTCTTTCCCAGTAACAGAAGGGGCAGCAAGACATGCATGTATCGTTGCTATTAAGGATAACAAGATGGGAACTATTCCTACATGAATAGATCTCGTTTACATCATGCCACTCTTCTTATTGCATTACTCCGTTTCTCCATGAACTTTATACACTAGATGCATGCTGGATAGCGGTCGGTGTGTGGAGTAATATTAGTAGATGCAGGCAGGAGTCGGTCTACTAATCTTGGACATGATGCCTATATACTGACCAGTGCCTTGGATATTGTCATAACTATTCAATTTTCTATCAATTGCCCAATAGTAATTTGTTTACCCACCATGTGCTATTTCTTGAGAGAAGCCACTAATGAAATCTATAGCCCCCGGGTCTATTCTTTATCATATTTGCTATGAGATCAACTTTTATTCGCCTTTGTTATCCGTCAACTTGACAATTTTTGGCGTTGTTATCCAGTAGGGATTAACAACCCCTCATACGTATCGGGTTGCAAGTATTTGTTCTTTCTGTGCATGTACCATTTACATATTGTTGCTTGGTTCTCCTTGTGGATTGATACATTGGTTTCATAACTGAGGGAAATACCTACCATAGCTGTACTGTAGCATCCCTTCCTCTTTGGGGAAATCCGACGCAGTTTCAAGCGACATTAATCTACTACTGCAAAGAATCATTATTGCATGCGGTTGTAAGCCACCTGTAGAAGACATCAAATATGGAAGTAGAGGAGCACATGCCACGGTCATTAAAGAGATTATGAGAGAGAAATTAGTTTTGCTAGCTGTGATGTTTTGTTTGAAGGTTGAGCTTCTAATCAAGAAGCGCACATCCTTGCTAAATTCTCTCTGTTGCTTTCTCAAGATCGCCACTTGTGGCTTACCATACCTCATGACCCAAATTGTATTCCTTTGAACATTTTAGTTGATCAAAGGCAACACCCTAAAAAAACTAGCACTGCACATTTTATAGAAAATACCATGGATTCATTAGAATTGGCGCGCGGGTCCAAAATCCAGCCAATAGATTTAAAGAAGAAAAACTTCTTAAAATATTTGGATGATTTCTTGCCTTCGTCATCCACGTCCGGCACCATCTTATCCCACGCGATCGTGTGACACATAGTACCTTTGTGTCCCCCATGCGAAGGTAGCCCACCTTTCATGAGTTCGTGACCTATAGTAGCGTCCCCATGATTTCTCTATTCTCTGATAGTCCTTCTTACACCCATATTTCACACATAGTGATTTTTCCAGGTAGCTATACATGTGATTGTGCAAATAATCTTAAAGAGAAGGTACATGGCAACCGCCAAATGTGGATCCTATAACAACATCTTCTGGACTTGATCATGGGTGTTGTCTTGATTTGGTACTAGCAAGCTCATGGAGTCAAGGTTGCTTTGGATATAGGGTCCTTGATGCTGCTATCATCTCCTTCAAAGCATGCCCTCGCAATACCACCGGAGCAGTCGGGTCGCCATCGCCACATCATGGTCATCGAACCATGCCATCGCACCATCATTAAAGCAGCCATGCTCGTCGTCACATTGTCGCGTCCGTGAAACATGTTGTTGTAGGATCAGAAGGTCATCGTTGCCTAGTTGTGCATGCACCAATACATCCTTATTTACCACTACTACCAGGTCACGAGTCCTTGTGAAAGTTTTGCAAGGTTTGTCAATAGCCCTGATTACGTATTCGCTATGGTAGACACTGCCAATGATGCAAATGGGCTCCTTACTACACACAACTCCTACCCGAATGCCATTGAGGTCTACAAGTAATAAAAGATAATTGAATGGGAAGAAGCAGGACTCCCTGACCAACCTCGACGCGGCCGTCATGACCCCTTCCATGCTGACAGGAAGAAAGACATAAAAACAAGCTTGTTTGGAACTTGATCTAGGAGGACTTTCAAGGCTTTCCATCCTCTCCAAAGATCCCATCAGAAACAAGAAATGAGAGTCTGGCAGGATTTTCTTTGGACGTTAACTAGACCTGTCTGCACTTAGACCACCTCACATATGTGGCCAAGGATTCCTAAACAAGCTACGACATGTACATGCTGATCATTGTCACTCGGGGATCGCGCAGCAACAACAACAACAATGGCAATCATGCCTGAAAGTCAAGATGAAGTGGTATATGGCCGATGACCGTTTCCTAATTTATGTAATTATGCATCGAGATGTGTAATGCGATGGTTAGTTACTTATGTAATGGATGTTTAGTTCAATTATGTGATGAGTGTAATTTTTACGCTCGTCACACCGTTGTTTAATCTGGTATATCTTATAAAATCTGAGATATTCCCTCCATTATTGCCACTAATATATAATAAATGCAAGACATTGCCAAATCCTCTCTTTATTTTGTTTCCACATGAAAATATGCCATACGTAAATACAAATCATCATTTAAAAGGAAAGAAGCAAAATGAAGAAAGAAGAATTAAATGGAAGGCTCACAAGTACAGATAGATCAGAAGACGACATATCATATGAGCGCCCGTGTTCATACCAGGTGCCAGCGGTGCCATTATGTCCAATCCTACCACTTCTATAAAAGGGCCAGCACCAGAATCACAAAGGAGCATCACCGAAAACCTCCATCTCTGCACAAGAAGCTATTTTCCAACCCTTGTCGCCGCCATTTCCCATCTCATCTCCATAGCCACCACCATCACCATCACCGCATTAATCCATCTCCAGGTTATCCATACTTGTAATCATGTATCGCATCTCCCAAACAGTGTAAGACATATTATCAATAAAGCATTCATCTTTATGTCTTTAACAATGATTTGTTCATTTGATATGATCACCATTTTTAAGTAATTCGGTAAGGAAACAGGTTGAGGCATAGCCTTGCAACCCGAAGTGTTTGTACGAGGGATCGATAGAATGACTTTGAATAAACATCATGTATGTATGAGATAAAATTTCATCATAGTTGTCTCTTGTCTCTTTCTTAATATTCGACCATGTAGGTACACATGATCATGGAGTTTCATCAAGGAGGAGATTATCTGTGCCCTCTGTTATTTATATTAGGTCCTCGAAAACATTTTCAGCCTATATATCATTAGCTGGTATTACTCCAGTAACCCCGAAACGCTTCCAAATTCTCTCAAAACAATTTATTTTATTCCTGAAACTTTTTAGGTAATGTTTTCTCGTATTCCTTAACTCGTACAAAACTCAACAGATCATAATCCCTTAAGCGTGTGACCCTACAGGTTCGATAAAATATAGACATGAACAAAAACACCTTTCATTCAATGATCAACAGCGGAACCGTGGACATCCACATTGATCCCTATACTTACACGAATGATATTCGAGTGAACCATTGGTTATCATATGTTATTCCTTTTGCTTTGCGATAAGTTACAAAACCCGAGGCAAGATATATTGATATCCCCGTAAGTGCAACACATGCTCACTATACCGGTCTTTCCTCGTTATCAATTTCATTCTCTTTTCTCGTTCTTGTGTACCGGCATCCTCGTGATCAATTCGCACTTTGTATGGCTAGACGATGAGCCGTCACACCAAGAGGGCCCTAAGAATATCTCTCCGTCATCGACGGAGCAAATCTCAGAATCGAACTATCTAGTTTGTTGTCATACGTTTTCGATGAACCCGTAAGTTGCCGTTATGATCACCCTATCACAATGACGTTTGGAACAACCCCAAAGTGTAATGTCAGGTATGGAGTAACTCGATACTCTCATGGTCTAAGGAATCACACATACGTTAGCTCCTGTATTATGAACTATGGACTTCATAAAATATATTCTCTAAGTATAACAAACAACTTGGGTCAATTTAACTCGAGTGTTCCACCAACATTGTGCTCTCAAACGTAACTGGCATACACCTATGATTAGGAAAACAGAATCATCAAATTAACACTTGAGCTAGTCCTAGAGGCAAGAATAGGAATCTGGGTTTACCATTTATAAAAATAAATAATATATGTATTATTTCCTCTGGGCGTATTTCCAACAACAATTCCCTCCCTTGCTCTTATATTTCTTTAAATACGGAGTAGATGCTAACACTACTGCAGGATGCTGCTAACGTGATACTACAATCAGAGACCCTTTGACAAATCTGTGTGCGATGCATTAATCGCATACGGTGATGTAAAAAACCATCAAAAAAGATGCAAAACGTTTGTGATGGCAGATACATCAAACACGGTTCAGATTTTAGTTGCGTGTGCAATGCGGGGCATATAGTTGATCCATACGAACTGTTTGCGATGACATAGAACAATAGAAACGGGCAACCAAATCAAGGTGTGTGTGATATATGACATACAGTTCACCCCAATGAACTATTTGTGATGAGGCAGAACAACAGAAACGGGCAGCCAGATGAAGGTGTGTGCGATATACGGCATACAGTTCACTAGGATGAACTATTTGTGATTAGGCAACACAAAATAAATGGCCAACCAAGTGAAGGTGTGTGCGATATACGACATACAGTTCACTCGGATGAACTGTTTGCGTTGAGCCAAGAGAACAGAAATGGTTCAACTTAACAAGATGTGTGTGATACGCGGCAAACAGGTCTATAATCAGGAATGTGTGGGAAGACCGATAACAACATAGATGATTCCTGTTAACAAGTCGTGTGTGTTGTGAGCAAACAATTGCTAGTATACAATTATGAGTGATTGATGAAATCATCACCGACGGGTTCCATTGTTTAGTCCGTGTGCGATGTGATTTGCTCTTTCTATTGAACATCAATATATATACTTATAAGAACAACATTGCATGACCAAATTGAGCATACAATCACATAAGTGACTACACACATAACATTTCCACACACCAAAGTAAGCAATTACATGCATACTAAACTAGGAGAAATGAGCATCTAATCATCTACATCTTGTTGCGACGATGCTTGCTGATGTCTACTATGCAACTTTATTCTTGTAGACTCGTGTTGGGCCTCCAAGTAAATAGTTCTGTAGGACAGTAGCAATTTTACCTCAAGTGGATGACCTAAGGTTTATCAATCCATGGGAGGCGTAGGATGAAGATGGTCTCTCTCGAACAACCCTGCAACCAAATAACAAACAGTCTCTTATGTTCCCAACACACCAAATAAAATGGTAAATTGTATAGGTGCACTAATTCGGTGAAGAGATGGTGATAAAAGTGTAGTAATGATAGTAGATATTGATTATTGTAACAGGAACAATAAAAAATATCCAGGTAGCAATTGATAAAACGGAGCACAAACGGTATTGCAATACTTGAAAATGAGGCCTAGGGTACGTACTTTTGCTAGTGCAATCTCTCAACAATACTAATATAATTGGATCATATAACCATTGATGTCTACTACGCAACCTTCTTCTTGTAGACGTTGTTGGGCCTCCAAGTGTAGAGGTTTGTAGGATAGTAGCAAATTTCCCTCAAGTGGATGACCTAAGGTTTATCAATCTGTGGGAGGCGTAGGATGAAGATGGTCTCTCTCAAACAACCCTGCAACCAAATAACAAAGAGTCTCTTGTGTCCCCAACACACCCAATACAATGGTAAATTTTATAGGTGCACTAGTTCGGCAAAGAGATGGTGATACAAGTGCAATATGGATGGTAGATATGGGTATTTGTAATCTAAAATTATAAAAATAGCAAGGTAACTAGTCACAAAAGTGAGCGTAAACGGTATTGCAATGCTTCGAAACAAGGCCTAGGGTACATACTTTCACAAGTGCAAGTTCTCTCAACAATACTAACATAATTGGATCATATAACTATCCCTCAACATGCAACAAAGAGTCACTCCAAACTCACTAATAGCGGAGAACAAACAAAGAGATTATTGTATGGTATGAAACCACCTCAAAGTTATTCTTTCCGATCAATCCATTACGCTATTCCTATAAGTGTCGCAAACAGCCCTAGAGTTCATAGTAAAATAACACCTTAAGACACACATCAACCAAAACCCTAATGTCACCTAGATACTCCAATGTCACCTCAAGTATCCATGGGTATGATTATGCAATATGCATCACACAATCTCAAATTCATCTATTCAACCAACACAAAGAACTTCAAAGAGTGCCCCAAAGTTTCTACCGGAGAGTCAAGACAAAAACATGTGCCAACCCCTATGCATAAGTTCACAAGGTCACTGAACCTGCAAGTTGATCACCAAAACATACATCTAGTAGATCACGTGATATCCCATTGTCACCACGGATAAGCACATGCATGACATACATCAAGTGTTCTAAAATCCTTAAATATTCAATCCGATAAGATAACTTCAACGGGAAAACTCAATCCATTACAAGAGAGTAGAGGGGGAGAAACATCATAAGGACTAACTATAATAGCAAAGCTCGCTGTACATCAAGATCGTGCCAAATCAAGAACACAAGAGAGAGAGAGATCAAACACATAGCTACTCGTACATACCCTCAGCCCTGAGGGTGAACTACTCCCTCCTCATCATGGAGAGCGCCGGGATGATGAAGATGGTCACGGGTGATGGATTCCCCCTCCGGCAGGGTGCCAGAGTGGGCTCCCGAGAGGTTTTTGGTGGCTACAGAGGCTTGCGGCGGCGGAACTCCCGATATAGGTTTCTTTCTGGAAGTTTGGGGATTTATAGGAGGATTTGGCGTCGTCTCATGTCAGGGGGACCCATGGAGAGTCCAGGAGGCACAGGAGCGCGCCCTAGGGGGTGGGGGCGCCCTCCACCCTCGTGGGCCCCACGGGACTCCCCTCTGATAACTTTTGTTCCAGTATTTTTTATATTTTCCAAAAAAAATCTCCGTTGCTTTTTAGCGCATTCCGAGAACTTTTTTTCCTGCACAAAAACAACACCATGGTAGTTCTGCTGAAAACAACCTCAGTCCGGGTTAGTTCTAACCAAATCTTACCAAAATCATGTAGAAATATTATAAACATGGCATGAATACATCAAAAATTATAGATACGTTGGAGACGTATCAACATCCCCAAGCTTAATTCCTGCTCGTCCTCGAGTAGGTAAAGGATAAAAACAGAATTTTTGATGTGGAATGCTACCTAACATATTTATCAATGTAATCTTCTCTATTGTGGCAAGAATATTCAGATCCATAAATTCAAAACAAAATTTTAATATAGACATAAAAATAGTAATACTTCAAGCATACTAACAAAGCAATTATGTCTTCTCAAAATAAAATGGCCAAAGAAAATTCATCCCTACAAAATCATATAGTTTGGCTATGCTCCATCTTCGTCACATAAAATATTCAAATCATTCACAACCCCGGTTTCATCCAAGCAATTGTTTCATACTTTAGTATTCTTAAACCTTTTCAACTTTCACGCAATACATGAGCGTGAGCCATGGACATAGCACTATAGGTGGGAGAGAATGGTGGTTGTGGAGAATACAAAAGAGGAGATAGTCTCACATCAACTAGGCGTATCAATGGGCTATGGAGATGCCCATCAATAGATATCAATGTGAGTTAGTAGGGATTGCCATGCAACAGACGCACTAGAGCTATAAGTGTATGAAAGCTCAAAAAGAAACTAAGTGGGTGTGCATCCAACTTGCTTGCTCATGAAGACCTAGGGCATTTGAGGAAGCCCATAGTTGGAATATACAAGCCAAGTTCTATAATGAAAAATTCCCACTAGTATATGAAAGTGACAACATAGGAGACTCTCTATCATGAAGATCAAGGTGCTACTTTGAAGCACAAGTGTGGTAAAAGGATAGTAGCATTGCCCCTTCTCTCTTTTTCTCTCATTTGTTTTTATGGCCTTCTCCCTTTTTTGGCCTCTTTTTTTGTCTGGAGTCTCATCCCGACTTGTGGGGAATCATAGTCTCCATCATCCTTTCCTCACTGGGGCAATGCTCTAATAATGAAGATCATCACACTTTTATTTACTTACAACTCAAGAATTACAACTCGATACTTAGAACAAAATATGACTCTATATGAATGCCTCCGGTGGTGTACTGGGATGTGCAATGGATCAAGAGTGACATGTATGAAAGAATTATGAAAGGTGGCTTTGCCACAAATACGATGTCAACTACATGATCATGCAAAGCAATATGACAATGATGAAGTGTTTCATAATAAATGGAACGGTGGAAAGTTGCATGGCAATATATCTCGGAATGGCTATGGAAATGCCATAATAGGTAGGTATGGTGGCTATTTTAAGGAAGATAAATGGTGGGTGTATGGTATCGGCGAAATTTGCGCGGCACAAGAGAGGCTAGCAATGGTGGAAGGGTGAGAGTGCGTATAATCCATGGACTCAACATTAGTCATAAAGAACTCACATACTTGTTGCAAAAACCTACAAGTCATCAAAACCAAGCACTACACGCATGCTCCTAAGGGAAGGGTTGGTAGGAGTTAACCATCGCGCGATCCCGACATAAGGAGGACAATCAAAGAGATACCTCATGCTTCAAATTTGTTACGCAACGGTTACCATACGTGCATGCTACGGGACTCACAAACCTCAACACAAGTATTTCTCAAATTTACAATTACTCACTAGCATTACTCTACTATCACCATCCTCATATCTCAAAACAATCATAAGGAATCAAAATTCTCATAGTATTCAATGCACTTTATATGAAAGTTTTTATTATATCCCTCTTGGATGCCCATCATATTAGGACTAATTTTATAACCAAAGCAAATTACCATGCTGTTCTAAAGACTCTCAAAATAATATATGTGAAGCATTAGAGTTCATAAATTTCTTCAAAATAAAACTACCTTCATGCTCAAAAAGATATAAGTGAATCACTAGAGCAAACGACAAACTACTCCAAAAGATATAAGTGAAGATCAATGAGTAGTCGAATAATTATGTAACTATGTGAAGACTCTCTAAGATTTAAGATTTTCAGATCTTGGTATTTATTCAAACAGCAAGCAAAACAAAATAAAATAAAATGACGCTCCAAGCAAAACACATATCATGTGGTGAATAAAAATATAGCTCCAAGTAAAGTTACCGATGAACGAAGATGAAAGAGGGGATGCCATCCGGGGTATCCCCAAGATTAGGCTATTGGTTGTCCTTGAATATTACCTTGGGGTGCCTTGGGAATCCCCAAGCTTGGGCTCTTTCCACTCCTTATTCCATAGTCCATCGAATCTTTACCCAAAACTTGAAAACATCACAACACAAAACTCAACAGAAAACTCGTAAGCTCCGTCAGTATAAGAAAATAAATCACCACTTTTGGTACTGTTATGAACTCATTATAAATTCCTCTTGGTGTAATATATACTGTATTCCAACTTCTCCATGGTTCATACCCTCCGATACTACTCATAGATTCATCAAAATAAGCAAACAACACATAGAAAACAGAATCTTTCAAAAACAGAACAGTCTGTAGTAATCTGTAAATCTCGAATACTTCTGTAACTCCAAAAAATCTTAAATAAACTGGTGGACGTGAGGAATTTGTATATTAATCTTCTGCAAAAATAGTCAACTTAAAAGCACTCTTCTGTTAAAAATGACAATTATTCTCGTGAGCACAAAGTTTCTGTTTTTTTACAGCAAGATCACATTAACTTTCACCCAAATCTTCCCAAAGGCTTTACTTGGCACTTTATTGAAAAAAATCTATAAAATATGATTACTACAGTAGCTTAATCATGTGGACACACAAAAACAGTTGGGTTAAATATTGGGTTATCTCCCAACAAGCGCTTTTCTTTAATGCCTTTCTAGATATGCATGATGATTTCAATGATGCTTGCATAAAAGATAAGAATTGAAACACAAAGAGAGCATTATGAAGAATATAACTAGCACATTTAAGTCTAACCCACTTCCTATGTATAGGGATTTTGTGATCAAACAACTTATGGGAACAAGAATCAACTAGCATAGGAAAAGCAAAACAAGCATAACTTCAAGATTTTCAACACATAGAGAGGAAACTTGATATTATTGCAATTCCTACAAGCATATACTCCTCCCTCATAATAATTTTCAGTAGCATCATTAATGAATTCAACAATATAAATATCACATAAAGCATTCTTTTCATGATCTACAAGCATAGAAAATTTATTACTCTCCACATAAGCAAAATTCTTCTCATGAATAGTAGTGGGAGCAAACTCAACAAAATAACTATCATGTGAGGCATAATCCAATTGAAAACTAAAATCATGATGACAAGTTTCAAGGTTATCATTCTTCTTTATAGCATACATGTCATCACAATAATCATCATAGATAGCAACTTTGTTCTCATAATCAATTGGAACCTCTTCCGACATAGTGGATTCATCACTAAATAAAGTCATGACCTCTCCAAATGCACTATCATCAATATAATCATCATAAATAGGAGGCATGCTATCATCATAATATATTTTCTCATCAAAACTTGGGGGACTAAAAAATATCATCTTCATCAAAAATAGCTTCCCCAAGCTTGTGGCTTTGCATATCATTAGCATCATGGATATTCAAGAAATTCATACTAACAACATTGCAATGATGCTCATCATTCAAAGATTTAGTGCCAAACATTTTAACGCATTCTTCCTCTAGCAATTGAGCACAATTATCGGAATCCTTATTTTCACGAAAGACATTAAAAAGATGAAGCATATAAGGCACCCTCAATTCCATTTTTTTGTAGTTTTCTTTTATAAACTAAACTAGTGATAAGACAAGAAACTAAAAGATTCGATTACAAGATCTAAACATATACCTTCAAGCACTAACCTCCCCGGCAACAGTGCCAGAAAAGAGCTTGATGTCTACTATGCAACCTTCTTCTTGTAGATGTTGTTGGGCCTCCAAGTGCAGAGGTTTGTAGGACAATAGCAAATTTCCCTCAAGTGGATGAGCTAAGGTTTATCAATCCATGGGAGGCGTAGGATGAAGATGGTCTCTCTCAAAAACCCTACAACCAAATAACAAAGAGTCTCTTGTGTCCCCAACACACCCAGTACAATGGTAAATTGTATAGGTGCACTAGTTCGGTGAAGAGATGATGATACAAGTGAAATATGGATGGTAGATATGGGTATTTTTAATCTAAAATTATAAAAACACCAAGGTAACTAGTAACAAAAGTGAGCGTGAATGGTATTGCAATGCTTCAAAACAAGGCCTAGGGTTAAGACTTTCACTAGTGCAAGTTCTCTCAACAATAAGAACATAATTGGATCATATAACTATCCCTCAACATGCAACAAAGAGTCACTCCAAAGTCACTAATAGCGGTGAACAAACGAAGAGATTATTGTAGGGTACGAAACCACCTCAAAGTTATTCTTTCCGATCAATCCATTCGGCTATTCCTATAAGTGTCACAAACATCCCTAGAGTTCATGGTAAAATAACACCTTAAGACACACATCAACCAAAACCCTAATGTCACCTAGATACTCCAGTGTCACCTCAAGTATCTGTGGGTATGATTACACTATATGCATCACACAATCTCAGATTCATCTATTCAACGAACACAAAGAACTTCAAAGAGTGCCCCAAAGTTTCTACCAGAGAGTCAAGACGAAAACATCTGCCAACCCCTATGCATAAGTTCACAAGGTCACTAAACCCGCAAGTTGATCACCAAAACATACATCTAGTAGATCACGTGATATCCCATCGTCACCACAGATAAGCACATGCAAGACATACATCAAGTGTTCTCAAATCCTTAATGACTCAATCTGATAAGATAACTTCAAAGGGAAAACTCAATCCATTACAAGAGAGTAGAGGGGGAGAAACATCATAAGATCCAACTATAATAGCAAAGTTCGCGGTACTTCAAGATCATGCCAAATCAGAACACGAGAGAGAGAGATCAAACACATAGCTACTGGTACATACCCTCAATTCCGAGGGTGAACTACTCCCTCCTCATCATGGAGAGCGCCGGGATGATGAAGATGGCCATCGATGATGGATTCCCCCTCCGGCAGGGTGCCAGAACGGCCTCCCAAGAGGTTTTTGGTGGCTACAGAGGCTTGCGGCAGTGAAACTCCTGATCTAGGTTTCTTTCTAGAAGTTTGGGGATTTATAGGAGGGTTTGGCATTGGTCTCACGTCCGGGGGCCCCACGGGGAGTCCACGAGGCACAGGGGCGCGCCCCAGGGGGGTGAGGGTGCCCTCCACCCTTGTGGGCCCCACGGGACTCCCCTTCGATAACTTTTCGTTCTAGTAGTTTTTATATTTTCCAAAAAAATCTCCATTCATTTTCAGCGCATTTTGAGAACTTTTATTTCCGCACGAAAACAACACCAAGTAGTTCTACTAAAAACAGCGTCAGTCCGGGTAAGCTCTAACCAAATCATACCAAAATCATGTAGAAATATTATAAACATGGCATGAATACATCAAAAATTATAGATACGTTGGAGATGTATCAACCATCCCTCACATGCGATGAAGAATCACCCCAAAGTTCTTATCTAGCAGAGAACATAAGAAGAAATTGTTTGTAGGGTACGAAACCACCTGAAAGCTATTCTTTCCGATCAATCTATCCTAGAGTTCGTACTAAAATAACACCAAGCTATTCTTTCTGATCGATCTAACCAAGAGATCATACTAAAATAACACCATATGATACACATCAACCAACTCTAATGTCACCTAGATACTCCAATGTCACCGCGAGTATCCATGAGTTGATTATGTGATATGCATCAAACAATTTCACATTCATAATACTTAACCAAACACAAAGAACCTCAAAGAGTGCCCCAAGATTTCTATCGGAGAAACAAAGACAAGAATGTGTGCATCAACCCCTATGCATAGGTTACCCCAATGTCACCTCGGGAATCCGCGAGTTGAGTGCTAAAACATATATCAAGTGAATCAATATAATACCCCATTTTCACCACGGGTATTCATATGCAAGACATATATCAAGTGCTCTCTAATCCATAAAACTGTTCAGTCCGATCAAACGAACTCACAAAAGGAAAACTCAATTCATCACAAAAAGATTGAGAGGGAGAAACACCATATGATCCAACTATATAAACAAAGCCCCCAATACATCAAGATCGTCACATCTCAAGAACACGAGAGAGAGAGAGAGAGAGAGAGAGATTAAACACATAGCTACTAGTACAAACCCTCAGCCCTGAGGCTGGACTACTCCCTCCTCATCATGGTGGCCACTGGGATGATGAAGATGGCCACACGTGATGATCTTCCCCTCCGGCAGGGTGCCAAAACAGGGTCTAGATTGGTTTTCATGGATATAGATGCTTGTGGCAGCGGAACTTACGATCTAGGGTTATCCTGAGGGTTTTTGGAATATTTGACAATTTATAGGGCGAAGAGGCGGTGCGGGAGGCAACCGAGGTGGGCACAACCTATCGCGGTGGGTTGTTCCCCCCTAGGTGCACCCCTCTAGTACTTCTCTAGCCCATCCTGGGTGCTCTGGTCCATAAAAATTCTCCAAAAAGTTTTGCTGCGTTTGGACTTCATTTGATATTGTTTTCCTTGTGAAGTAAAAAACAATCAAAAAACAGCAACTAGCACCGGGCACTATGTCAATAGGTTAGTCCCCAAAAATGATATAAAGTTGTTATAAAATGATTGTAAAACATCCAAGAATGATAATACAATAGCATGGAACAAGCAAAAATTATAGAGACGTTGGAGACGTATCACTTGCCATTGCTCTACTTCCGGCTATATCCCTTATCGTTTTGGGGAAGGAGGCTCTTCCTCATGTCAACGATCCGCCTGTACATCTCGTAGCTCGTGTACACCTCATTGGCCGCGTACATGATGTGAGCTTTGTAGAGTTTATCCATCCAGGCTGAGTGCGAGGCATGCTTGTCCTTGTTGCAGGAATCCTTCATGTCTCTGTAGTTGGGGTTGATGATGGCCTCGGTGAGGTGAACCAGTGAGTCCTTCTCATGCTCCTTGCTGCCCCAGATCTTGTATTGACCCTGGATGTCGACAAGATTCTGGAAGGCGATGCCTGAATTCTTGAGCACCTTTACATCATTGGTGATTCCACCGTAGGGAGCATGTAGTGGGGGTTGTCGACAAACCTGGCAGAACGCTCGCAAGGCCTTGTGGCCAGGTAGTAGTGGTAGACAAGGACGTGATTGTGCATGCACATCTGGGCAACAACGACCTTGGGACGAGACCCGACACGAGCGCGGGTGTACTCGACGTCAAACCCGACCACCTTGTACTTCTCCTCGACAAGCAACAAATCCATGATGTGGATGGGGTGCTCCACCCATACTGGTTTTTTGGTGTCCACCACGGCATGCATGGTGAACTGCTGCTCCTCGTCGGCATCCGCTCGGAGCGCCATTGGAGCTGCGAAGGATACGATCCAAGAATTTGTCGTGGTGGGTGTGCTTCTTGCAACAGTGGGGCGCGATCGAAAGGTTGAAGAGACACAAGGGTTAAATGGCTGCTGTAATAAAGGGGGGGCGGCGGGCCTATAATCGTCATGTCTAGTCACCGCGTTCATAGCGGAGGATTCCAATGCAGGCTTGAGAACCCTGCACGTGTTTTGTTTGACCACACGTGGGATCGAAGAGGCACCAAATATATCATTGTTGAGCCTGTTCCCACGCAACCATGCATTTTACCGCGCAAGCTTCCCGCACGGCTAGTTTTGTCACGCGTCAGCTAGAAGAGGGGCAAATCATGGGCGTTTATTGGCAAAAATCTTTGTAAAAACAAAGTGTGTGGAATGACTTCGATCATAATAAGTTTACCCATGGGTGATGAGGTCAAAGTTAGATAGAAGATTATTGATGCACACTCGAGTGCAATAATCAATTCTACGCTCTACAAGACACACAGTTGAAGCAACCAACTGTGTGCAATAATGTCGAAGATCGCAGTCGAGTTAGCTATACAGATCGTTTGCGATGAGATCGACAAGGGAAACACATTCGAGAATGGTTAATAAAATCTAAGACCATTGCATATTGAGTTCAAAATAGTACTATCAATATACGAGTCTCATACGATGCCATTTCAACGATTGTACCACAAAAGCTCGAAATATTACAAGGTTCAAATTCCAAAGTTATATGGCTCAAATTCGAAGATTACAAGGTTCAAACTGATATTAGAAATGAAATTCAGCTCATCAGCTGCAAACGCCGCGTTGATCCGCTGAACATGGATATAAGAGAGGTTCAAACTAATATTACCACTTGTAAGGCTGGTTTCGAAACCTCATAATGTTTGCAAAGGGATCGGCCACTAAGAAGACATGTATGGGGTTGACACGATGACTTCCGATTACTCTGTCATCTGAAGTTCCAAAATGAAATTCAGCTTTTGCGGAGCCTATTCCATTCTGCCGCAACCGCTAATCAACAAACCATTCATTTTTGTGAAATAAATGTAGGGCAGACCTCATTACCTTCAGCACCCTTGCTCTCACAACAAAGAACTTGGCGAATATAATCTCCAGTAATGTCCCTCGGTATGAGTTCAAAGTAATTTCTGAGAGATGCAGTGTAACGCCCCGGATACAACTTTCCATATTTGTAACTCCAACTCTTGCCATTTCCGGAGATGCGATATGATATTTCCTTCGTGGTTGGTTTTTGTCTTTTGTTTTGCATTTTGTTCATGGCATGCATCTCATCTCATAGCATCATGTGCATCGCATCCATATGTTTTCATAAAAACCGGTATCCGCTCGTAGTTGCCGCGTCACCCCTTGCTTTCATTGACCATTCCAGACCAATCGGGTCTTTTCTTCCCGCTTGACCGCGACGGCCTAACCCCCTTTGCGTGCGTGTCCTAAACTTCTCGGACCCAACTCTAGCAGTCATGACCGTTGGATCTGGATCATCCCCAAACATCCGCAAAACAACTCCGTTTTCTTATTTGGACTCCCCTAAGCCATTTATTCACAACCGCTCGATTTTGATCGGAGGATCCAAATTAACTCTCCTAATCCCCTTGCTATATAAACTAGACGAATCCCTAAAACCTAGGCATCTTGTCCCATCCTTCCCATTTCACCGCCGCCACACACCCACCTTCTCCTCGTGATCCCCTCGGTCCATCCATCCAGTCGATCCACCCACCTCCTCGATTTGCAAACCGAACCAACCACCTTCTCCTCTCGATCCATGGTCGCCTCCTCCCTACCTTCTTTGCCAACCACCGGATCGAAGCCCGTGCTCCCCACCACCTCGTCCTCGCGAGCACGACCACCGGAGCGCCACCTTGCATGACCTCTCGCGTGCTCGATGCTCGAGCTCCTCTGCCCGGGTGTCCCATGCGCCTCAAGCCCCCGTCGCCCTTCGTCCTTGCAGCCGCCCTCATCTACAACCACATGAGCTCCTCCCGAGACCAGCCCCTGCTCGACCCTCGCCGTCTCAGATGAGCGCTGCTGTCGGTCTCAAAACCGGCGGATCTCGGGTAGGGGGTCCCGAACTGTGCGTCTAGGCGGATGGTAATAGGAGACAAGGGACACGATGTTTTTACCCAAGTTCGGGCCCTCTCGATGGAGGTAAAACCCTACTCTTGCTTGATTAATATTGATGATATGGGTAGTACAAGAGTGGATCTACCACGAGATCAGAGAGGCTAAACCCTAGAAGCTAGCCTATGGTATGATTGTTGTTCGTCCTATGGACTAAAACTCTCTGGTTTATATAGACACCGGAGAGGGCTAGGGTTACACAGAGTCAATTACAACGGGACGAGATCTTCGTATCGTATCGCCAAGCTTGCCTTCCACGCCAAGGAAAGTCCCATCCGGACACAGGACGAAGTCTTCAATCTTGTATCTTCATAGTCCGGGAGTCCGGCCAAAGGTCATAGTCCGGCCATCCGGACACCCCCTAATCCAGGACTCCCTCAGTAGCCCCTGAATCAGGCTTCAATGACGATGAGTCCGGCGCGCAAATTGTCTTCGGCATTGCAAGGCGGGTTCCTCCTCCGAATACTTCATAGATGATATTGAACTCAAGGATAGTGTCCGTATCTGAAAGATAAGTTCCACATGCCACCGTAGAGAGAATAATATCCATACAAATCTAATCTACTGACGTATTCCGTAGCGTGACGTCACGGCCAGGCCTTTATTTGAATCGTTTTACTGTTCCACCTCAGTGCGTTTAGCGAGGAGGTTTCCTTGGCACGTCTTGTCAAAGCAGAGATCGTGTCCCCATATTCCGGTATTCTCATCAATATGGGCGTGGGTAACCCAACCGTGCCTTTGGTATGACTCCCTAATTGAAAGCGTGTCTCAAACGATTACGGGGAGGGTTCTTGGTATTCAACTCCTTTATAAAGGGACCAAGGCTCGGCTCCCTTCTTTTCAATCCAATTAAATCCGCCCCTTGCTTCGAGTTCCAACACCCAAAGCTCTAGTTTTAGGCGCTTCGGACCTTCGATGATGTCCGGCTCCGACCTTGAAGGCCGGTGGATGCCTTCCTCTGTTACGGAAGAAGATGTGCGAAAGCTGAGAGATGCCAGGTATCTAACCGACGAAATCTCGCATA
This sequence comes from Triticum aestivum, assembly GCF_018294505.1. Classification (NCBI taxonomy): domain Eukaryota; kingdom Viridiplantae; phylum Streptophyta; class Magnoliopsida; order Poales; family Poaceae; genus Triticum; species Triticum aestivum. The sequence continues at coordinate 501,272,244 of NC_057804.1, forward strand.
GGCTGCCTGCTCAAGGGCAGGCCATTCCCACTCCCCAGCCCGGTGAGAGTGTGGTGTTCGCATCTCACTTCCTTCGGGGGCTAGGCTTCCCGATTGATCCCTTCGTGAGGGGGCTTATGTTTTATTACGGGCTAGAGTTCCACGACTTATCTCCGGAGTCTATCCTCCAAATCTCATCATTCATTGTCGTGTGTGAGGCCTTCCTCCATATCACTCCTCACTTCGGATTGTGGCTAAAAACCTTCAAGGTGGAACCGAAGATGATCGAGGGGCAGCACGCTGAGTGCAGAGGAGCTATAATAAGCAAGACGGCCGACGCTCCATGGCTCGAAGGCTCTTTTCAAGAGGAGTTCGGCTTATGGCAACGGGACTGGTTTTACATCACAATCCCCAGGGGCACCACATGGGTGGCGCCACCTAGTTTTCGCTCGGGTCCCCCGCCACGGCTAGCGTCATGGGTTAATGAAGGACTTATCTGGGGGCCGCCCAAAGACGTGCCCTTGCTGCAGGACCGCATTCGAGATCTTCTAGAAAGAGATATCAATTTGACCGTAGTGGCGCAAGTCATGCTGATTCGCCGCACACTGCCCTGCAAACGTCGACCTCTCTGCCTGTGGGAATTTAATTCGAGGGACCGCGATTCCTCCAACATTTCATTGGTGCGACACCCGTGGAGATGTACAAATTGTTCTTCGGATCACAAGCAAGGTGTCCGGATTTGTCCGAGGACGCAGGTCTGAGCTGCAATCGCTTGGATGCTAAGGTAAGTAGCCCCATATTTGGACACACCATCCGTATTTTCATCACAAAATCACCCTTAACAGAGTTGTCCTTTGAACAGGAGTGGATAGTGAAGGTAAAGCTTATCAGGTGTCCAGCCCCCCTGCCCGAGACCGCACCGAATCCCATGCTAACCAGGATGCTGGAGGTCGTGCTTTTGGCGGAAGGCGAAGGGGGGAACCCAGGGGCTACCGCCTCCACGAAGGAGGCTGTTAGGAAGGGAAGAATCGAAAATTCCCCCAACCAGGGAAAGAAAAGGACTGCCTCTGAAGACCCGGAGGTGATGGCCTCAAAACGGGGGAAGAAATCTTCGCCAAAGGGTTCGGCACCGGAGAACGCCCTGGCCGAATCGCCCCCTAAGGGGGACCCGCTCTCCCCCGAGACATAAGTGAAGGGAGGGGTTCCATAATAAATGACACTCCTGTTTTATTTCTGAGGAAGATAACCGACACGTTACCTTGCAGTTCGGATCTCAACCCTTCTCAGCAGAGCTCATCTTCAGGGGATCTTTGTCCGGAGATGATAGAGAGCGAAACGCCTCCTCTTGTTGCGCCGTCTCACGAGGCAGGCAACCCTGAGGTGTCGTCTCGGAGGGTCTTTGCAAGTCGGGACCGTGGAAAAGGTCGTCAGTCTAGTCCGGCACCCTTTGGTGCACAGTCGGAGGGGCTGGAGGATCTGCTTGAGAGGGCGTCCATCTCAGAAGAACACCTTATGTTAATGAATACGGTGATTGGAAGGATTTCATCCGCGGAAAGCGGATTGTACGAGGCTGCTAGGAGTTTACTAACAGGCTTTGAGGTACGCAAAAAAGTTGTACCTTTTGGTAGAGCCGCATATTAAATGCGCCCTATATAAATAGTAGCCCCTGAGACTCTATGTGTCGTCAAGGGTGATGGCGCGCAGAGGATCATAACCCCAGGTATAATATGTCGCCTTTTCCATGAAGGTGGCGAGGCGTTCGGTGGCTAGCCAGACTGATGAATCTGCCGAGCTAAAGCGGCAACTTGACGTAGCAGATGCCGACATCGCGCTTGTAAATAAGCGGCTAGACGAGGCACAAGGTATGTTCCAAAGACACCTGGTAATAGGAGCTCGATGCTCGGGCCTTATATATATGTGCCTAATGTAGATGGTGCTGCTGCCGTGGAGAACCTTCGGGTGGAACTTGCCCGAGCCAAGGAGCAAGCAAGGAGAAGTGATGCGGCTGCCGTTAAAGCGGCTGAAGAGCTAAAAGCCGAACAGGCTGCTCACTGCCAGAGCAAAAAGGTGATAGCCGAAATGACCATAAAGTTGAAGGATGCTACCGACCGCTGTAAATTTCTTGAACAAGAAGATAGGACGGCTCAGAAGGATCTTGAAAAGATCGCTGCCGAAGCCAAGGATACTCGCTCTGCAATGAGAGCTATGAAGGAGGAGCTGCGTCAGGCCGGAGATATCACGTCTGGAAAGCCCTATATGCTGCGGATGAAGTTCGGAGACCCCAAGTATGCTCCGTTAGACCGGCAGTGGAGTGCGGAAAACACTTATCTGGATTTGGCAGCTAGTGCGGCGGACGCGACCGAACACTTCCGCGGCCGAGGTGACCATGGATTGGAAGAGCTTTTTTGGTCGCAGTTCCACAATCCAGAACGCCCACTTTCGGTATCCGACCGTTTGGCCGCCTGGGCGGAGCTGAACAGGTTATCCGGACTCGCCATGAGGTATGTTGCGAGTCGTCTGTGGCCGGAGAAGCCGGAGCCGAAGAGTTATTTTGGCTTGGTGCAGCAGTTCCTTGGTTCGGTGCCGCATGCTGATGCAATGAAGAGGTCGGCGTGCATAGAGGGCGCACAGATGGCTCTTGCCCGTGTCAAAACATACTGGGCGGATATGAAGGCCAGTGTTGTTGCATCCCGGGATTCGGACGAAAGCCGAGTACCTGCCAAGCACTACTTTGAGGAAGTTCTTCATGGCGCTCGTTTAATAGAGTCGCAGTGCTCGAAGGATGTTGTGTTCGAATAGCGTGTGCTATTTGTAAAACGAATATTTTGATGGAATATAAAAGCTTTTTATACTTGTGCTTGCAAGAATTATGATGCCTCCTGTGCGGCCGTTTAATGTATATATTTGTATATAACCTGAAAGATGGCAGTCGTTGGCTTCAGCCCCCACGCATAGAATGCGGGGGTGTTCGCAAAAAGGCGCCTTTTCACACTTAATCCAACGTCTTGGTCCTATAAAGGAGGTGGTGGCGCGGCGAACTAGGCAACCGGACTATAATGCTTTATCACTTTCACTTAGCCATAGGAGTTTGACAGTGGGGCTACTGAATAGCCCCTAGGGGCACCGCGCTCACCCGGATTCGGGGCGCGAGTGTGCCTGACCGGGAAGCGGCCCTTCGTTAATGCGGAGGAATCCTAAAGATTCTGAAAGTCATCGAGTGGTTGACCAGTCTCTCGCTATATCATGACAGTCAGTTTTCGGCTTTCTCTACTGAGGTGCTCGCCTGGCCGAACCGGGGCACAATCGCAGTAGTTCTCCTGGTGCCACGTTAGCTGATATAACGGAACGTAAGGCAGCAAAACATAGGAGCCGGGAAAACCCAACATTTGACCAAAGACATGATTCGGAGCTGATGCATATAGGGCCAAACTCGCGATGCCGAACACTCCCTAAGGTATTCGGTCTTTATGAGGACGCGCCGAAATAGAGCCCTTGGTAAAAAAAGCCCTTGGTGTCCAGGTACGCGCAAAAATTCTGGCGTGGCCATATGCCAAGACGCCAGCCTCCTTCTCGATTATAGCAAAAACCGGGGGATGTTGTCAACAAGAGACAGTAAAAAAGGTTTACGCAGGGTCTTAATCTAAAAAGAATCCTTGAAACGGGTCCCTGCTGCACGTCTGCGCCTGTATCTCTGTTGTGCTGTATCCTGGACGGGCGTAGCACGATGTTCGTCTGCGAAAGAGAGGAACTTAGTAAAAAATAAGCATGCGAGAAATCTATATTTAAAATAAACAAAATATAGTTGGAGCAAGAATTGAGCCGTATTGTCTCCGGGCGTGAACACACGGAGCCCCTTGTACGGGGTTATGCGGCTATTAAGCATATGTACATTTACGCCGGACTCGTCGAGCCGTGTCCGGGATAGTAGGGCTGGATTAGTGGGCGGCTGTCTAGGCGGCCGCACCTTTGCCCGTACTTTGGGGGTCAATTTATATTCCCCTGTAATGAAATGATGCCTCATGGACCGGGCATTTTAAGTGTAAGGGATGCATAATGTGGTATTGCGTTAAAGCGGGCGAAGGCTTCTCGTCCCAGTAGCGCTTGATAGCGGCTTACGAATGGGGCGATGTGGAATGTTAGCTTTTCGCTTCGGAAGTTGTCGGGTGAGCCGAACGTGACTTCTAACGAAAGGGAACCCATACTTTGGGTATCTGGACCCGGCGTGACTCCTTGAAAGGAAGTGTTGCCATGGCGGATTATAGCTGGGTTTACCCCTAGTTTGCGGATTGTGTCCTGATATAGCAGGTTCAAGTCACTACCGTCGTCCATAAGGACTTCTGTAAATTGGAGTCCGTTAATGATCGGATTGACGACCAAGGCAGTCTAGCCTGCGTTCCGGGCTCCTTTGGAGTAATCCTGATGATCAAAGGTGATTGGTTGTAGCAACCAGTGGCGGTGCTCCTCTGGGGCTGGCCGTATGGCGCGTGTCTTTGTAAGCGCCGTTCTGTTTTTCCTTTTTGTCATCTGAAGTGAATTTACTGTCTTCACTTCTTGTGGGAACTTCTTTTGTTCTCCGGTATTCTGCTTGTGGGGTGCGTCGTCATCCTCGCTTGGTGTGTCGAGCCCCTTGGGTTCGGCGTTGAGTTTGCTGGACTGTTTGAAGACCCAACAATCTCTGTGGGTATGGTTGGCAGGCCTCCCCGGAGTACTGTAGATTTGACATATTTTGTCCAAGATTTTGTTGAGGTTGGATAGCTCGTCCCTGTCATCTTCGGGGGCGGCTTTTCTTTGATTTTGCAGAGAGCTTTTGAATCCGGCATTTACTGCCGTGTTCATCGGGCTGTTGTCCTTGATCCGACGTGGTTCTTTGTTATGGCGCGGTTTCCCGTTTCCATCTCTGGGTTCGGATGTATTCGGGTCGCTGGTGCTGCTTCTTGCCAACCAGCTATCCTCTCCTGCACAAAAGCGGATCATGGGGCTTATTAATGCGGCCATTGTTCTTGGCTTTTCTTGGCCGAGGTGTCTGGCGAGCCATTCGTCTCGGACGCTATGTTTGAAAGCTGCTAGGGCCTCGACGTCCAGACAGTCGACTATCTGATTCTTTTTAGTGAGGAATTTGTTCCAGAGTTTCCGAGCGGACTCTCCGGGCGGCTGAGTTATATGACTCAGATCATCTGCATCCGGAGGTCGGACATAGGTCCCTTGAAAATTTGCCCGAAAAGCGTCCTCGAGCGCTTCCCAACTTCCCATGGTGTTTTCGGGAAGGCTTTTAAGCCAATGCCGGGCTGGCCCTTTGAGCTTAAGTGGTAAGTATTTTACGGCATGGAGGTCATCTCCTCTGTCCATGTGTATGTGGAGGATGTAATCCTCGATCCAGACTCCAGGGTCTGTTGTTCCGTCGTATGCTTCTATGTTTACGGGCTTGAATCCCGCTGGAAATTCATGATCCAGCACCTCATCGGTAAAACATAGGGGATGTGCAGCGCCCCTGTATTTAGGTGTGCCACGATGTTGGGATATTTTTTGCATTGCATTGCTCATTGGAGCTTGCTTTCTTGGCCCATAGATGGATCTGGTTGGGCCAGTTTTTTGATGCGAATTCTTGGACAGATCGTGCGCCGTATGGAGTGCGGCGCCCCCTGTTGCTTGGGATCGATCGTGGGGTCGTCTATCCGACCTTGTGGCTTCCTTATTTTTTGACTGTGGGGGCTTTATGGCCTCTTCATCAAATTCCGGTAGTAGTTTCCGCTTCGGATAGCACTTTGTGTGACGACTATTGCCGTACTTGCGTGCGGTATTGAGTACTTTGCCCCATCTGATTTTGAGTGCATCTTCTGCTGTTTTGAGCCTTCGCTTCTGCTTTTTCAGGCTACGTGCGGTGGTGATGAGCCTTTGGTGGAGGTTCTGATGCTCCAGCAATTTGTCCGGCGTGAGATCGTCCGGACTATTATCTTTCCCGGGGATGGGCTGTTCGGATTGTCCGCCCTATTTGGACGGTTGCTCGATGGCATGTTCGTCCGTTGATTCACCCTGCTCTATGGCTAGGTCTTTGTCGAGGTGGGGCTTGGCATTGCGCTTACGCCGCCGCTTTGATTGCTTTACAAGGGAGCGATCCCTGGTTGCGCCCTTTTGATCCTCGTTGTCATTTTTGTTAGGTGTGTCCACCATGTATATATCGTGTGATGAGGTGGCTTTACAGTGCCCTATAGGTGTTGGTTCTTGTTTATCTCCTCTATCGGCGTCCATACCGTCGGTGTCTTCGGAGTCGAAGTCGAGCATGTCGGTTAGATCGTCGACAGTGGCTACTAAGTAGGTGGTGGGTGGGTTTCGAATTTATTCGTCGTCCGCATCCCAGCCATGCTGACCGTGGTCCGGCCAGGGCTCTCTTGACAAAGAGAGAGACTTTAGTGAATTCAGGATGTCGCCAAAGGGCGAGCGCTGGAAGACGTCCGCGACGGTGGACTCCATGATCGGAGCCCAATCGGGTTCGATCGGAAGGGGTGCGGAAGATTCGGAGTCCGGAACAGAGTCCGGCACCTTGGAGTCACAGGCCTTGCAAAGGACTAGGCTCGTATTCGGCTCTATCGCCATAGAGATTGTGGCTCCTGGGGCGGCGTCCAACTGTCCGTCCCTGGTTAGCGCAGTCGGCTCTGGGCTAATGGTCGCAGCGGACACCTGAGCGGCGCTTTGGGCGCTGTCCGGCGGCAGAGCTAGATTATGCCCATCAAGACAGTGCGGCACGCTCGGTCGCGGCTCGAATCCGTCGAAGACCAAGTCCCCGCGGATATAGGCTGTGTAGTTTAAGCTTCCAAACCTGACCTGATGGCCAGGGGCGTAGCTTTCGATCTGCTCTAGATGGCCAAGTGAGTTGGCCCGCAGTGTGAAGCCGCCGAATACGAAGATCTGTCCGGGAAGAAAATTCTCACCCTGGACTACGTCGTGATTGATGATCAAAGAAGCCATCGGGCCTAAAGGTGACGACACAGAGGAACTCTCAATGAAAGCACCAATGTCGGTGTCAAAACCGGCGGATCTCGGGTAGGGGGTCCCGAACTGTGCGTCTAGGCGGATGGTAATAGGAGACAAGGGACACGATGTTTTTACCCAGGTTCGGGACCTCTCGATGGAGGTAAAACCCTACTCGTTATTAATTAATATTGATGATATGTGTAGTACAAGAGTGGATCTGCCACGAGATCAGAGAGGCTCAACCCTAGAAGCTAGCCTATGGTATGATAGTTGTTCGTCCTATGGACTAAAACTCTCCGGTTTATATAGACACCGGAGAGGGCTAGGGTTACACAGAGTCGGTTACAATGGGAGGAGATCTTCATATCGTATCGCCAAGCTTGCCTTCCACGCCAAGGAAAGTCCCATCCGGACACGGGATGGAGTCTTCAATCTTGTATCTTCATAGTCCGGGAGTCCGGCCAAAGGTCATAGTCCGGCCATCTGGACACCCCCTAATCCAGGACTCCCTCAGCCGCCCTGGCTCCCTTCTCTCCTTCCCCCGGTCCCCTCGGACTCATCTCTCTCTCTTGTTCTGTACAGGAGAGCAACCATGGCCGTCCGCCCATGGAGATGAGCCGCGCCGCCCTCGTCACCTGCGACCTCGGGTCGCCTCCACGTCGAGCCGCCGACAGCCATCCTCGTCGTTCCCGCATCGGATTCCCCCGTCCCGCAGGTCGGCGGCCTCCTCCCTGCCCTTCCTCCTTCCCGTGCTCCCCTCTTCTCTCATTTCCTCTCTCTCTTCTCTATACCGGGGAGCCGCTTGAGCTCTGCTACGCCGCCACACCTTCTTCGATCCGTCATGGACCGGCCGTCCCAAGCCCGGATCCGCCCGTCCGCTTCATCCCTGCCGTCCCGCCGGAGTCCCTTGCCTCGCCAGACCCTGCTGCTGCCTCGCTGTTAACCCCATCGTCGCCGCGCCCCTACTTCCTCTGCATCGAAGGGAAACGAGGCGCGCCCCCTCGTTGACTTGGTCCAGCGCCAGCGTGGACGAGCACCACGTCCAGCGTGCCGGCCCTCCTCTGCACAGCCGGCCTGCTTCTGCCAAGGCCCAGGGTGAGCAGCCCTGGCCTTTTCCTCTATTGGGCTTCCTGTTTAGATGCGGCCCGTATCATTTTTTTTCAGCTCTGCGAATTTAGACATTATCCCGGATTTATAGTTTTACAGAAAAACCCCTAGACTCCATGCATATAATACCTCATGAACCGTGCATCATATGTAAATAATTTATATATGTAAAATGCTTAGAATTTCATCTAGTTTCATAATATGCCACTTTCATCCATGTTTAAAATATTTAAAATTGTTGTATGCATTAATTTGCATAAATCACATGCTAAAATGATTTATTTCATAACTAAATAACCGTAGCTCCAAATTTAATAAACTTTATATGTAAATGGGGTGGGAAAAGCCTAGTTTAACTTGGTGCACTTACTTTGCATGTTTAACAACATTAAAATATGTTCTAGGGCAGAACAGTACCAAATTCGAAATATGCACATGAGCATTTTCCGGAATTGTTGTTTGTTGTTTCGGCCTCATTTAAACTTGCCTAGATATATTATGCTTCACCTCTTGCCATGTTAATAAACATTTATTATTGATGGGTACCTAAACGGGAGCTAACTAAATAGTTGAATGTGGTGTTTCATCAATATGCAACTCGTTGCATATTGAGCTCCATTTAACTTGTAGTATTGTTTGTTGCACTTTGCCATGCCATGCCTCATTGAACAGGACATGCATCATGCTTGTTTGTGCATCATGCCATGTTTATGATTGTGCATTTACCATGTTGTTTGTTTCTTTCCGGTATTGCTTCTTAGTTCCGGTAATGTTGCGATTGTGAGGATTCGTTCGTCTATGCTTGGTTTGTCTTCGTGGCTTCATCTTCTTCATGGACTCGTTCTTCTTCCTTGCGGGATTTCAGGCAACATGACCGTTGCCTTGGATCTCATTACTATCATTGCTATGCTAGTTGCTTCGTTCTATCGCTTTGCTGTGCTACCTATCACTTGTTCTTCAAGTCTCCCCAATTTGCCATGTCAGCCTTTAACCTTTTCACCCTTCCTAGCGAACCATTGCTTGGCTATGTTACTGCTTTGCTCAGCCCCTCTTATAGCGTTGTTAGTTGCAGGTAAAGTTAAAAATTTCTCCATGGTGGACAGGATTATGTTGGGATATCACAATATCTCTTATTTAATTAATGCATCTATATACTTGGTAAAGGGTGGAAGGCTCGGCCTTATGCCTGGTGTTTTGTTCCACTCTTGCCGCCCTAGTTTCCGTCCTATCGGTATTCTGTTCCCGGATTTTGCGTCCCTAACGCGGTTGGGTGATTTATGGGACCCCCTTGACAGTTCGCTTTGAATAAAACTCCTCCAGCAAGGCCCAACCTTGGTTTTACCTTTTGCCTCACCACCACCTACTTTTCCCTTGGGAGTCGCTCTCTCGAGGGTCATCTTTATTTTAGCCCCCCCGGGCCAATGCTTGTCTAAGTGTTGGTCCAAACCGAGTGATGTCCGGCGCCCCCTGGGCAATCAGGGTCTATGCCAACCCAACGTCTTGCTCATTCGGTGTGCCCTGAGAACGAGATATGTGCAGCTCCTATCGGGATTTGTCGGCACAGCGGGCGGTCTTGCTGGTCTTGTTTTACCATTGTCGAAATGTCTTGTAAACGGGGATTCCGAGTCTGATCGGGTCTTTCTGGGAGAAGGTATATCCTTCGTTGATCGCGAGAGCTTATCATGGGCTAAGTTGGGACACCCCTGCAGGGTATAAACTTTCGAAAGCCGTGCCCGCGGTTATGTGGCAGATGGGAATTTGTTATTGTCTGGTTGTAGATAACTTGACACCAGATCCGAATTAAAATGCATCAACCGCGTGTGTAGCCGTGATGGTCTTTTTTCGGCGGAGTCCGGGAAGTGAACACGGTTTTGGGTTATGTTTGACGTAAGTAGGAGTTCAGGATCACCTCTTGATCATTGCTAGCTTCACGACCGTTCCTTTGCTTTTCTTCTCGCTCTTATTTGCGTATGTTAGCCACCATATATGCTTAGTCGCTGCTGCAACCTCACCACTTTACCCCTTCCTTACCCTTTAAGCTTTGCTAGTCTTGATAACCATGGTAATGGGATTGCTGAGTCCTCGTGGCTCACAGATTACTACAACAACAGTTGAAGGTACAGGTTATGCGATGATCATGACGTGAGAGTGATGTTTGCTTGTCTTGGAGTTCTTCTTTTGCTTCTTCTTCGATCAGGGGATAGGTTCCAGGTCGGCAGCCTGGGCTAGCAGGGTGGATGTCGTTTGAGTTTCTGTTTATGTTTCATCCATAGTCGGATGGTGCTCTTATGTAAGATGATGCTGTATTCGTGTGGCATTGTATGCCTCTTGTATGTATCCCCATCTATTATGTAATGTTGATGTAATGATATCCACCTTGCAAAAGTGTTTCAATATGTGGTTCTATCCTTGGTGGGACCTTCAAGTCTCCTTAGGATAGTATCCCATATTGGGCGTGACAAGTTGGTATCAGAGCCTCGACCGACCATAGGAGCCCCCTTGATTGTTGGCCGTTGTTGAGTCTAGAAGAAAAGTATTTTTGAGTCTTAGGATTATATATATCGGAGAGTAGGACTCTTTTTACTCCTCAGCCCCTTCGTCGCTCTGGTGAGTTCTCCTGACGTAGATGTTTTGTCTTTCCTCTCCTCAAATTTTCACTAATTTTTTTTAGGATCACACGGGTATCTTGGGATCGTTCCGATATTCTTATGACGAGAACATTGTTCTTGGTGCCTCCTGGCGTTTAGGGGTTGTGGCAGTGTCCTGGGGAGTTGAGCTCCGAGGTGTTGTCATCATAATTTTATCATTGCGGTTCTGGAATACCTTAGTTTTGCCGACATCGAAAATCTCTTTTATGCAGTTGTTGGTGAGATAACCTCGACGCCACCTAGTACTGGGGCGGGAGTTCGGGAGTATTGCCATAGCTCGTATAACGGATGCTTTTCGAAGGTTGAGGTACACGATTTCCGGAGGTTTCTTGGTTATGTGTTGACGGATGGATACAGCTGGATGTAGGGATTGTTAGTTTCGGTGAGATATATTGCTTCCCCTGTATCCCCAACACCAGATTGAATAACCAGAAAGTTTCGGGAGTTTATAGGTGGGAATTCAAGTAGCTCGTAGGATATCTTTCCAACAAACACATGATACGATATGGGATCTATCATATGTTTGTTCCGGCTTATTCTGCAAGCCAAATCCTTTGTTTTGTTTTATTTGTGGTACTCGAGTTGCTTCGATGTCATGTGTTGATTCCATACCTTTCAAGCGGTGTTCTCATATTTCTATGGGAGTGCTAATCCTTCTTGATCATTGAGGTTGGCATGTTAAATATTTTCCAACCGGCGTGCTTCTCTCCAGGCTAATACTATCATTTTTCCCATTCGCGAGATCAATTCTAAGTTTTCTTAACGGTGTTTGTTTCATCCGTCCCAAGTTGTCTTTGTTTTCCCGCCCTCCCACCCTTTTTCTTCAAGGACTCAGATTTCTTAATCAAGTGTCCTTTTATTGAGGGGAAGACTCTCCATTCTTTTTCCGTCAATGTTCTTATCCGGTGATTCTCGCGAAGATACTAACGGAGCTTCAAGTTCATTATTCTTCGTCTCTTTTCTACTCCAGTGGATTAATTTCAAGTCTAGGTGTTATCATATCTCTTCCTGTTGTTTCACATATCTTCCCATGTGAATTTCTTATCCAAGGCTCTATTATTTATTCACATCTCCCAATTCATATTCGGAGTGCTGAAGATATCTTGGAAGATTCGTGCTTCCATTCTCTATCTGTTCAAGTTATTTTGAGGTCGTTATCTCATTCAAGCCATTTAATTCAACCAGTGCAATCCCCCCTTTCAATCAATTGTTCAATGGTGTATCTTTTAGTGGGCCCTAACCCACAGGTCTTTTCCCAGGATCTTACCTGACTCTTCTAATTATTCCGGAGCCATTCCTAATTCTTTTCGAGTTTGACATAAGAATGAATTTCATTAGTCAGATGCCATCTCCAAGTTCGCTTTCAAATTCTTTTCATCTTTTGGTTCAACACTTCCTCCTTTTCATTCTCCCGGAGTATCTTAGTAATTTTGTTGGTGTTTTCCGTCGTTATTTGAAGATCGAAGAAGAGTTCCTCTTAAATCCTTACCCGTTCTTCCAAAGAGGCATAGTTCAAGCTTGATGCCATCCTCTCATAATTGTTTTCGATTGTGAGAATTCTTTTCTTACCATCCGGAGCATTTCATGAGTTGTTTCCATTTCTTTCCTCCGAAGGCCATCATGTCATAATTCTTCATTCTCAGCGTGTAGCTATCATTCTCCAAATCTTACCGCTGCATCGTTCAAATACCCTCTAATCTGTTCATGAGCTCTTTGTTCTCATGTATTTAAATCCCCTCAAGTATCTTCATTCGTTTTCCAATTCTTCCCGGTGAATTGTGCCTTTGCTATGTTCATTTTCAGTTCTTACGGTGGTTCGTTCAAGATTTCTCTTCCTTCATCATCGTATCAATTCATATTAATTCATTCGTTGTTTCCAAATCCCACCGGTGGTTCCATCAATACCTTCTCAAGTTTACGCTATATCTCTCTTAATCCTTTCTACGAGAATAACTAGTATGCCAAATCCGTTTCTTGTCATCCATTTAAATTGGTGAAGGATAGGCATAACGTAATCCTTATTATTGTTTCATCCAAGTAATCTAGTTTCTTTTTTCCAGAGTTGTTCATCATGTCATTTTTCTCGGTTTGAGATGCTTCATCTTTTCTTTTCCGGAGTTTCAAGTTTTCCACTTATCTCATCACGGAGCTCCTTCAAAATCATCGCAAGGCTTCACTTTGTGTTTTCAACTTCTCTTTCTTTTTATCATCCTATTATTACTGGAGTTCTTCATGGAGGCTCTACATGGTGGTTCGTGAAGGATTCCTTTCATTCTTCATTTGTTCTTCAAGATTTCTCTTGAAGTTATGATCTGCTAAGCTCTACTCTAAAATAAACATGGTGCTAAACACATGTTTTGTTTGGGTGAGTTCAAGTATTCTTCATCAATCTCTTCTTTGGAGTTATCTTGGTATAGATTTCACCTAAAGCCTTCCCTAAGGAATGTTGCTAATTGTGGTACCTATCGATAATCCAAGTTTCCTCCTATTCTCTCAATAAAAGAAGTTTCCATCTCTTCTTTGATCTCAAACAAGCAATTGTTTTTCGTTTGTGGCAAGTTGTCACCTCATCATTTTGAGATGTTTGCCATAAGCCCGCAAAAAGATTGTGCTTTTCGTTGTTTATTTTTCAACAAATCCGTTCAATTCTTCTTTGCATGGATGCTTTCCAAGCTCATTTGTGGCAGAAGTTGGCATTTTCTTGTCCATTCTTTTATTTCAATGATCTATCTTCTATTCTTTCTTCTGGAGGCATGGTGATGTTGCTCTCTTTACTCATCATCTCGAATTGTGAGGACCATGCTCTTTTCATGCTTATCCATTTAACCGGAGTGTTGTCTCATCTCTTCAAGTTCTTTTTATCTTATCAAGTTTTCCTTCTTCTTTCAGTCGGAGTGCTGCCCGAATTCTTCCTCTCTCATCTTGTTTTAACCGGAGTGGTTTCAAATTCTATCTTGTACATTAAACTCTTGATTCATGTCTTTGCAACCTTCAAGTTTTCGTAATGTTCATTGCTCCTCTTGTCCAACAGACTATTTGTAATCTTGGTCATCTCTATTGTTTTGTTTCTTTCAATTTGTTCAACCTCTCAAGGTTCATGGTTTCACTCGTTTGCCGAAGAAGCAACTTAGTTTTACCTCTTCTGTTTCTCTCTGGTGCCATCCTAGATCTCGGGACGAGATCCTCTCGTAGTGTTGGAGTGTTGTAATGCCCCGGATACAACTTTCCATATTCGTAACTCGAACTCTTGCCTTTTCTGGAGATGCGATATGATATTTCCTTTGTGGTTGGGTTTTGTCTTTTGTTTTGCATTTTGTTCATGGCATGCATCTCATCTCATAGCATCATGTGCATCGCATCCATATGTTTTCATAAATACCCGTATCCGCTCGTAGTTGCCGTGTCACCCCTTGCTTTTGTTGACCGTTCCAGACCAATCGGGTCTTTGCTTCCCTCTTGACCGTGATGGCCTAACCCCCTTTGCATGTGTGTCCGAAACTTCCTGGACCCAACTCTAGCAGTCATGACCGTTAGATCCAGATCATCCCCAAACATTCGCAAAACATCTCCATTTTCTTATTTGGACTCCCCTAAGCCATTTATTCACAACCACTCGATTTTGATCGGAGGATCCAAATTAACTCTTCCCTAATCCCCTTGCTATATAAACTAGACCAATCCCTAAAACCTAGGCATCTTGTCCCATCCTTCCCATTCCGCCGCCGCCACACACCCACCTTCTCCTCGGGATCCCCTCGATCCATCCATCCAATCGATCCACCCACCTCCTCGATTTGCAAACCGGGCCAACCACCTTCTCCTCTCGATCCATGGTCGCCTCCTCCCTGCCTTCTTCGCCAACCACCAGATCGAAGCCCGTGCTCCCCACCACCTCGTCCTTGCGAGCACGACCACCGAAGCGCCACCTTGCAGCACCTCCCGCGCGCTCGATGCTCGAGCTCCTCTGCCCGGGTGTCCCATGCACCCCAAGCCCCTATCGCCCTTCGTCCTCGCAGCCGCCCTCATCTACAACCACACGAGCTCCTCCCGAGACCAGCCCCTGCTCGACCCTCGCCGTCTCAGATGAGCGCTGCCCTGGCTCCCTTCTCTCCTTCCTCCGGTCCCCTCGGACTCATCTCTCTCTCTTGTTCTGGATAGGAGAGAAACCATGGCCGTCCGCCCATGGAGATGAGCCGCGCCGCCCTCGTCACCTGCGACCTCGGGTCCCCTCCACGTCGAGCCGCCGGCAGCCATCCTCGTTGTTCCAGCATCGGATTCCCCCGTCCCGCAGGTCAGCGGCCTCCTCCCTGCCCGTCCTCCTTCCCGTGCTCCCCTCTTCTCTCATTTCCTCTCTCTCTTCTCTGTACCAGGGAGCTGCTCGAGCTCTGCTACGCCGCCGCACCTTCTTTGATCCGTCACGGACCGGCCGTCCCAAGCCCGGATCCGCCCGTCCGCTTCATCCCTGCCGTCCCGTCGGAGTCCCTTGCCTCGCCGGACCCCGATGCTGCCTTGCCGTTGACCCCATCCTCGCCGCGCCCCTACTTCCTCTACATCGAAGGCAAACGAGGCGTGCCCCCTCGTTGACTTGGTCCAGCGCCAGCGTGGACGAGCACCACGTCCAGCGTGCCGGCCCTCCTCTGCCCAGCCGACCTGCTTCTGCCAAGGCCCAGGGTGAGCAGCCCCGGCCTTTTCCTCTATTGGGCTTCCTGTTTAGACGCGGCCCGTATCATTCTTTTTTCAGCTCTGCGAATTTAGACATTATCCCGGATTTACAGTTTTACAGGAAAACCCCTAGACTCCATGCATATAATACCTCATGAACCGTGCATCATATGTAAATAATTTATATATGTAAAATGCTTAGAATTTCATCTAGTTTCATAATATGCCACTTTCATCCATGTTTAAAATATTTAAAATTGTTGTATGCATTAATTTGCATAAATCACATGCTAAAATGATTTATTTCATAACTAAATAATCGTAGCTCCAAATTTAATAAACTTTATATGTAAATGGGGTGGGAAAAGCCTAGTTTAACTTGGTGCACTTACTTTGCATGTTTAACAACATTAAAATATGTTTTAGGGCAGAACAGTACCAAATTCAAAATATGCACATGAGGATTTTCCGGAATTATTGTTTGTTGTTCCGGCCTCATTTAAACTTGGCTAGATATATTATGCTTCACCTCTTGCCATGTTAATCAACATTTAATATTGTTGGGTACCTAAACGGGAGCTAACTAAATAATTGAATGTGGTGTTTCGTCAATATGCAACTCGTTGCATATTGAGCTCCATTTAACTTGTAGTATTGTTTGTTGCACTTTGCCATGCCATGCCTCATTGAACCGGACATGCATCATGCTTGTTTGTGCATCATGCCATGTTTATGATTGTGCATTTACCATGTTGTTTCTTTCTTAACGGTGTTGCTTCTTAGTTCCGGTAATGTTGCGATTGTGGGGATTCGTTCGTCTACGCTTGGTTTGTCTTCGTGGCTTCATCTTCTTCATGGACTCGTTCTTGTTCCTTGCGGGATTTCAGGCAAGATGGCTGTCGCCTTGGATCTCATTACTATCATTGCTATGCTAGTTGCTTCATTCTATCGCTTTGCTGTGCTACCTATCACTTGTTCTTCAAGCCTCCCCAATTTGCCATGTCAGCCTCTAACCTTTTCACCCTTCCTAGCGAACCATTGCTTGGCTATGTTACCGCTTTGCTTAGCCCCTCTTATAGCATTGTTAGTTGCAGGTGAAGTTAAAGATTGCTCCATGGTGGACAGGATTATGTTGGGATATCACAATATCTCTTATTTAATTAATGCATCTATATACTTGGTAAAGGGTGGAAGGCTCGGCCTTATGCCTGGTGTTTTGTTCCACTCTTGCCACCCAAGTTTCCGTCATATCAGTATTATGTTCCCGGATTTTGCGTCCCTAACGCGGTTGGGTGATTTATAGGACCCCCTTGATAGTTCACTTTGAATAAAACTCCTCCAGCAAGGCCCAACCTTGGTTTTACCATTTGCCTCACCACCACCTACTTTTCCCTCGGGAGTCGCTCTCTCAAGGGTCATCTTTATTTTAGCCCCCCCGGGCCAATGCTTGTCTAAGTGTTGGTCCAAACCGAGTGATGTCCGGCGCCCCCTTGGCAATCAGGGTCTATGCCAACCCGACGTCTTGCTCATCCGGTGTGCCCTGAGAACGAGATATGTGCAGCTCCTATCGGGATTTGTCGGCACAGCGGGCGGTCTTCCTAGTCTTGTTTTACCATTGTCGAAATGTCTTGTAAACCGGGATTCCGAGTCTTATCGGGTCTTCCTAGGAGAAGGTATATCCTTCGTTGATCGCGAGAGCTTATCATGGGCTAAGTTGGGACACCCCTGCAGGGTATAAACTTTCGAAAGCCGTGCCCACGGTTATGTGGCAGATGGGAATTTGTTAATGTCCGGTTGTAGATAACTTGACACCGGATCCGAATTAAAACGCATCAACCACGTGTGTAGCCGTGATGGTCTCTTTTCGGCGGAGTCCGGGAAGTGAACATGGTTTTGGGTTATGTTTGACGTAAGTAGGAGTTCAGGATCACCTCTTGATCATTGCTAGCTTCACGACCGTTCCTTTGCTTCTCTTCTCGCTCTTATTTGCGTATGTTAGCCACCATATATGCTTAGTCGCTGCTGCAACCTCACCACTTTACCCCTTCCTTACCCTTTAAGCTTTGCTAGTCTTGATACCCATGGTAATGGGATTGCTGAGTCCTCGTGGCTCACAGATTACTACAACAACAGTTGCAGGTACAGGTTATGCGATGATCATGACGCAAGAGCGATGTTTGCTTGTCTTGGAGTTCTTCTTTTGCTTCTTCGTTGATCAGGGGATAGGTTTCAGGTCGGCAGCCTGGGCTAGCAGGGTGGATGTCGTTTGAGTTTCTGTTTATGTTTCATCCGTAGTCGGATGGTGCTCTTATGTAAGATGATGTTGTATTCGTGTGGCATTGTATGCCTATTGTATGTATCCCCATCTATTATGTAATGTTGATGTAATGATATCCACCTTGCAAAAGCGTTTCAATATGCGGTTCTATCCTTGGTGGGACCTTCGAGTCTCTTTAGGATAGTATCACATATTGGGCGTGACATGCAGATCTAGGCATTCCATGTGATTGTTATATTGTATCACATTATCCACCACCGGACCTAATCTTATGTGTGCAATAAGAAAACATGTTAGTGCATGATAACCCACAAGTATAGGGGATCGCAACAGTTTTCGAGGGTAGAGTTTTCAACCCAAATTTATTAATTCGACACAAGGGGAGCCAAAGAATATTCTTAAGTATTAGCAGTTGAGTTGTCAATTCAACCAAACCTGAAAGACATAATATTTGCAACAAAGTATTTAGTAGCAAATTAGTATGGAAGTAACGGTGACGGTGACAAAAGTAATAGTAGAAGTTTTGTAGCAATGGTGATAGTGGCAACGGAGAAGTAACTAAGCAAAGATCAATATATGAAAAGTTCATAGGCAATGGATCAGTGATGGATAACTATGTTGGATGTGATTCCTCATGCAACAGTTATACATAGGGTGACACAGAACTAGCTCCAGTTCATCAATGTAATGTAGGCATCTATTTCGAATATTGTCATACGTGCTTATGGAAAAGAACTTGGATGACATCTTTTGTCCTACCCTCCCGTGGCAGCGGGGTCCTATTGCAATCTAAGGGATATTAAGGCCTCCTTTTAATAGAGTACCGGACCAAAGCATTAGCACTTAATGAATACATGAACTCTTCAAACTAAGGTCATCACTGGGAGTGGTCCCGAATATTGTCACTTCGGGGTTGCCGGATCATAACACATAGTAGGTGACTATTGACTTGCAAGATAGGATCAAGAACTCACATATATTCATGAAAACATAATAGGTTCAGATCTGAAATCATGGCACTCGGGCCCTAGTGACAAGCATTAAGCATGGCAAAGTCATAGCAACATAAATCTTAGAACATAATGGACACTAGGGATCAAACCCTAATAAAACTAACTCGATCACATGGTAAATCTCATTCAAGCCATCACCGTCCAGCAAGCCTACGATGGGATTACTCACGCACGGCGGTGAGCATCATGAAATTGGTGATGGAGGATGGTTGATGACGACGATGGCGATGGATTCCCCTCTCCGGAGCCCCGAACGGACTCCAGATCAGCCCTCTCAAGGAAGACTAGGGCTTGGCAATGGATCCGTATCGTAAAACGCAATGAATCCTTCTCTCTGTTTTTTTTCTCCCCGGAAGTGAATATATGGAGTTGGGGTTGAGGTCGGTGGAGTCCCAGGGGGCCCACGAGGCAGGGAGCGCACCCTGCACCCTCGTGGACAGGGTGTAGGCCCCCTGATGCTGGTTCTTTTGCCAATATTTTTTATTAATGCCAAAAAGCTGCTCCGTGGATTTTCAGGTCATTCTGAGAACTTTTATTTGTGCACAAAAATAACATCATGGCAGTTCTGCTGAAAACAGAGTCAGTCCAGCTTAGTTCCATTCAAATCATGCAAGTTAGAGTCTAAAACAAGGGCAAAAGTGTTTGGAAAAGTAGATACGTTGGAGACGTATCAACTCCCCCAAGCTTAAACCTTTGCTTGTCCTCAAGCAATTCAGTTGACAAACTGAAAGTGATAAAGAAAAACTTTTACAAACTCTGTTTGATCTTGTTGTTGCAAATATGTAAAGCCAGTATTCAAGTTTTCAGCAAAGATTACGAACTAACCATATTCACAATAACATTTAGGTCTCATGTTTACTCATATCAATGGCATGACAAACTAGTGAGCAATAATAATAAATCTTGGATGACAACACTTTCTGAAAACAATCATAATATGATATAACAAGATGGTATCTCACTAGCCCTTTCTAAGACCGCAAAACATAAATGCAGAGCACCCCTGAAGATCAAGGAATGACTAGACATTGTAATTCATGGTAAAAGAGATCCAGTCACAGTCATACTCAATGTAAATTAATAGCAATGCATGAAAATGACAACGATACTCTCCAACTGGTGATTTTTAATAAGAGGATGATGACTCAACATAAAAGTAATAGATAGGCCCTTCATAGAGGGAAGCAAGGATTTGCAGAGGTGCCAGAGCTCGAGTTTTGAAACCGAGATAAATAATATTTTGAGCGGTATACTTTCATTGTCAACATAACAACTGAGAGACCTCGATATCTTCCATGCTACACACATTATGGCGGTTCCCAAACAGAATGGTAAAGTTTATACTCCCCCACCACTAACAAACATCAATCCATGGCTTACCCGAAACAACGGGTGCCGTCCAACTAACAACAATCCTGGGGGAGTTTTGTTTGCAATTATTTTGATTTGATTTGAGCATGGGACTGGGCATCCCGGTTACCGACCACTTTCTCGTGAATGATGAGTGGAGTCCACTCATCATGAGAATAACCCACCTAGCATGGAAGATATAGACAACCCTAGTTGATACATGAGCTATTCGAGCATACAAAACAGAATTTCATTTGAAGGTTTAGACTTTGGCACGTACAAATTTACTTGGAACGGCAGGTAGATACTGCATATAGGAAGGTATGGTGGACTCATATGGAACAACTTTGGGGTTTATGGACGTGGATGCACAAGCAGTATTCCCTCTTAGTATAAGTGAAGGCTAGAAAGAGACTGGGAAGCGACCAACTAGAGAGTAACAACAGTCATAAACATGCATTAAGATTAATCAACAACGGGTGCAAGCATGAGTAGGATATAAATCACCATGAACATAAATATCATGGAGGCTATGTTGATTTTGTTTCAACAACATGTGTGAACATGTTCCAAGTGAAGCCACTCGAATCATTCAAAGGAGGATACCACCCTATCATGCCACATCACAACCATTTTAATAGCATGTTGGCACGCAAGGTAAACCATTATAAACTCCTAGCTAATTAAGCATGGCATGAGCAACTACAATCTCTAGTTGTCATTGCAAACATGTTTCATCCATAATAGGCTGAATTAGGAACAGTGGACTAATCATATTCACAAAAAACAAGATAGGTCGAGTTCATACCAACTTCTCTCATCCCAATCAGTCCAACATATATCGTCATTATTGCCTTTCACTCGCACGACCGAACGGTGTGGATAATAATAACAGTGCACGTGCATTGGACTAAGCTGGAATCTGCAAGCATTTAATACAAAGGAGAAGACAAGGTAATATGGGCTCTTGGTTAGATCAACATTAATGCATATGAGATCCACTCAACATTTTCATCGTGGTCTTCTCCTCTCAACCCCCAAAGAAAAGAAAAGAAATAAAACTATTTACACGGGAAAGCTCCCAACAAGCAAAAGAAGAAAGAGAAATCTTTTTAGATTTTCTTTTAGTTACTACTACAAGCATGGAAAGTAAACTAGCTAAAAAGCTACAACTAATTTTTTTTGGTTTTTCTTAAGGTTTTTCAAACACACAAGAAGAAAGCAAGAAAAGGAAATAAACTAGCATGGATAGTACAATGAAAAAGTATGAGCACCAACAACTAGCATGAATGTGTGAGCATGAATGTAATGTCGGTGAGAAATACGTACTCCCCCAAGCTTAGGCTTTTGGCCTAAGTTGGTCTATGGCCACTTCTAGCCTGGCAGATATCCAAAGTCATAGTCGGGGTTGTACTAAGATGCAGCCGCTACTGCCTGACGAGCTGCAGCTTGGAGGCGAGCTGCCTCTGTCCTCCTCTCATATTCGTTTGCCTCCTCCCTGGTTATAAAGTATCTCCTTTTTGCCTGAAAGTCAAAGAAAGTGGGAGCAGGGAGAGCAACATGGACAGTACGCCGTCTGTCAAAGATTAGCCAGTACTGGAGGAACTGTTCATTCCTCTCAAGAAACTGATGGCTAACCATGGCACTATAACCTAGATAAGCAGGAGGCAACTCCATGTCACTTCCATGTATGGGTACACCAAGATAATTATCTACACGAGTTGCATAAATCTCACCAAACAAATTTCCACATGTACCATTAAGATGCAGCCTTCGTGCAACAATGGCCCCCAAGTTATATTGTTTATCACCTAATACCGCACTCTTGAGGACACTAAGATCTGGAACGCACCTATGACAATCCTCATCTTTACCGTTAATGCATCGACCTATAAAGAGAGCAAAGTAATGTATGGAGGGGAAATGAATGCTCACTATGGTAGATTGTGTGATTTCTCTAGACTCACCCACAGTGATACTAGCAAGAAAGTCTTTATATTCAGATTTACGAGGTTCACTCACATTGCCCCACTGTGGGAGTTTACAAGCAGTATTAAAATCTTCTAGGTCCATGGTATATGATTTATCATAAAGATCAAATAAAACCATGTGAGAATTGCGCGAGGATGTAAATTTAAACCTTCTTATAATGGAATCAGTGAGGTAGTAGTACTGTAGGCACTTATCTGACACGAAGTCCTCAAGATCAGCATTATGCATATATGCGTCAAATTCATCCTTGATGCCTGCTTGAACAATAAACTCTTCTGACGGCCATTCACAAGGCCGCACTTGAGCTTCCCTTGGTGGTTCATCGTACGGCTCACGTATCGCGAGCCTTGGTCCTTGCTTCCTTGAGGAACCACCTTGGTATAATTTCCTATGCATTTTTCTTTCTCTGAAAAAATTCTGAAATTTTTAGTGACTCAAAATAAAAGTGAACCAAACTCAACAAGATTGATAGCAACTACTCCCACAAGTGCCTAGAAGCTATATCATGCATTAAAACTACTTGGGACCATATAAATTTTACATGCAAGCTCAAGAACAGGGTCACCTCAGCAGCAAAAATTTGCAATAAATAAAGCACTAGAACAAAAACTAATTGGACCATTGGAGGAGTCGCACACCGAAGAACAATCCCCCAAAACAGTTTTTTGAATGGAGCTTTGAGCAAGGAGATCGAAAATGGCAGCAAGATGAGCTAGAACACGGGTTTGAGCTATGGGAGGATTTTTTTCTAGAGGAAGACGGAGTGAGTGGGTGCTGGAATAAGTGAAGGGGGTCCACGTGGTGCCCACGAGGAAGGGGGCATGCCCCAGAGGGTGGGCGCGCCCTGTGCCCTCGTGGCCAAATGGTGGGCCCCCTGGTGTGTTCTTAGTGCCAGAAATTCTTAAATATTCAACAAAAAAATCATACTTCATTTTTAGGTCATTTGGAGAACTTCTATTTTCGGGGTATTTTTTTATTGCATGGATCATTCAGAAAACAGACATAAAATACTATTTTTGCTTTATTTAATATAAATAATAGAAAGTAAAAGGAGGGTACAGAAAGTTGTGCTTTCTAACTTCATCCATCTCATGCTCATCAAAAGGAATCCACTAACAAGGTTGATCAAGTCCTGTTAACAAACTTCTTCCGAATAACATAAAACTGGAGTATTTTCGAATAACACTAGGTTACCTCAACGGTTGACATGCATGTCCCCAACAATAAGAATATCATATTTCTTTTGACAGTAGGAAGAGGGAATTCAAAACCTCCAATAGTAGTTGTTGAAATTTTTTCAATAGAATATATACTATGAACTTGAGGTTGTTGTCGGATTACGGGTTCCGCAAACCCTTGAGAAGTTCGAACTCTGGGGTGCGTGCGGAGATCTCAACCTACCTAGCCTGCCTACTCGCGACTCTCCTAAGCCTAGCGTGATGAGCTCGAAGAGACAAATAGGAACATCAATTTATCCTGGTTCGGGACACCTTGCAGCGTAATACCCTACTCCAGCGTTTTGGTGGATTGCCTTGGAGGGCTGAGGATGAACTAGTATAGTGGATGAACTGGCTTCAGGAGGCGAGGTGTTCTAGAGCTCAAGAGAGCTGGTGAGGTGGTCTAGTGAGAATGGATCTGATCCCCCTCTATGGTGGTGGCTAAGTCCTATTTATAGTGGCCTTGGTCCTCTTCCCAAATGTTGGAAGGAAGGGATCCCACAACAGCCGGATTTGAAAGGGGACAAGCAGTACAACTTATCCTGACAAAAGTAGTCTTTGCCTATGAAAAGCTTCTGGTTGTGACGCTACGGTGGGCTCAGTGATGACCTTCGTCATGCCGTCCTGGCGGTCTTGGTCTTGTTTCACCAGAATGGAAACCTTTAGCTGATTCCTCGGGACTTCGTGCCTACGGCTTGCCTCCCTTGCACCAAAGAGGAAACCTGCGCTCTGCGCCCGCCTGGCGCTCGCCTAGCCTTGGTCGTCATGGCTCACGTCAGCTGAGCCTCGTGAGGTAAACCTTGCATTGAACTCTCTGCCCCTCGGGAGCCAGCCTGAGGAGGCCGATCCCTTCAGGGGTCTTGGCATCGTCCACCTCGCGAGGGTCTTGAGCTGTTGATGCTGAAGCTGGGCTATACCAGGCCGTCGATGGAGCCACGTGGTGGGCCGTAGGCATGCAGGGCTGGATACCCCCATATCCAGAACACCGATAGTAGCCCCCGGGCCCAAGGCACGCTCGGACTTGGCTTCCAGGCGAAGCCAAAGGGAAAGTGCGGAGCGCCGCGGGCCCTAACTGCATGTGGCCTTGATGACACATGGTGATCGATGGGACGTGGGCGTCTCCACTTCCCCACGCCACCTTGATATTCGCCAGGCCTAGTGGTCGCTCGTTGTCAGAGCATCTCGTTCTTCGCAGATTGTCGCGCTCGGCCCTCGTTTCTTCCTTTCCAACCTTGCCACCCGTGCATAGATCTGGTGCCGGCGCCTCGCCCCTTTTTTGGCGCTCGTCATGGCCCCCTAGCCGAGGAAGAAGAAGGGGAAGTCGTGCGCCCCGGACGGTCCTTCGCCGACCCTGGAGCCAGCTCTCGAGCAGTCGATGGTGATCAACCAGGAAGGGCTGGACAAGGTCCACCATGCCCTTGCGGCCGATTCCAATGAGTGGAAGGCGACGACCGATTCCAATGAGTGGAAGGTGACGGCCGTCTATCCTGCGTCTTGGCGCGTGAGTGAGATGAGCGCCATCGAAATCCCCATCTATCTCCACGCTCTCCTTACGGGTCTGATTCCCCTTTCTCTCCCTTCTTCAATGATGTAATCTCGCATTACGAAATCCATCTGCTGCATCTGGACCCCCTCTCTGTTATCCTCCTTGCCGTCTTTGCCTTCCTTTGCGAGGCCATGGTCGGAATTACCCCTTCTGTGGCCCTGTTTCGCCATTTATTCTTGCTCCGGTTGGTCGATGCTCGCCAATGCTTTGGGTGCGTGACCTTCGAAGCTGTGGCCGCAAACACTGGCTCGGGAATCGTCTTCGAGCTCTCGCCTACTACGAAGGGATTCCGGAAGCTGTGGCTGCTCATGGATGCCGGCGCGTTCAGCCCCCTGCTCTTAACCCCTCAGGCGCTGGCCTTTCCTAGCTCCAGATGGGGCCACGAGAAGCTCTCTGACCGGTGCCTTGCTTTCGTCTGGAAGAGGTTGGTGAGGTCAAGAGCTGGAGGTGACGGCGCTGATGGTGGTGAAGGAATTCGTCAGGCAGTGTGTCGCTCCCCTTCAGCGCCATTCTCGCCCAATGTGGGACCTTGCGGGCGTCGACGATCCCATGAGGCTGCAGAGGCCTTCACTGACTGTTGGGACCTTGAGCATGGTGCTCAAGCTCCTGACGGGTGACCCCAAGCCTGCTGACCTCCCAGGGCGGTGGCTGCCTCCTCTACTAGTGCTCGGACAAGGCGGCCTTCACGGGGCAGATGCCCTTATTCATCGAGTGGGGTTGCTTCCGGAGGGCCTTGAGGGCCCCTGCAAGAATCCCGTCTTCGTGGCTCCCCTTCTACTCGACCCTCCCACGTGCGCCCCAAGTGTGGAAGCAGGGGAGCGCTCGCGGCTAGCAACTGTTGAGGGCTCCTCCGGAGGCTTGGTGCCAACGATGGCCCAGTAGGTCGAGGCTCCTAAGACCCTGAAGGGGGTCGCCGCGGGTCTGACGCGACCCCAAGCTCTGGAGGCGGAGGCCCCTGATGCCCAGCGCGATGGCTCCGAAGTGGCTGCCGACGGCGAGGAGCCCACCGATGGCTCCGGAGCCATAGGCCAGAAGATCCCGCCGGGCGCCCCTGCCCCTGGGGTCTCTGCCCCGGCTGCCCCGCCGAGTGGTCCTCCTCGTGAGGATCGTTCGTCGGGGTCCGGTCGACCCCGCCTAAGCCTTGAATCACTCCTGAAGAGGAAGAGGTCTCCGTGCCACAGCGATGGCACCCGTCAGCCGCTGAAGTTGAGGAGATACGTGGATGTCGATGAGTAAGTACCCTTGCTCTTGATCCCTAGAGCGTCGCGTTTTCTTCTGACCGGGGCCTTGTAGGGCTTCCGCGAAGGTGAAACCTCGGGAGGCGAGCGCCTCCAAGGATACCAACTAGATGCCAGCACACAGCCCCCGACACCCTGGTCCCGTGCAGGGCGTGGAGCCAACTCCGACTGCCGCGACACTGCAAGGGGGCCCCGGACTCGAGCTCCCCGCTCCTTATCTCCGCGGCTCAGCTTGTGAGATGGGGAACACACCGGTGATCCTTCCTCTTGTTGTTGCTGGCAGTGGGCGCCCCTTGGGCGGCCTTCGTCTTCAGGTTGCAGGGCTACGTCGGCCAGCCCCCGGCCGGCGGCAGGTGGGACGCCCAGCGCCTCCCTGACATCCCCCGAGGCCGAAGAGGACCTTGGTGATGCGCTTGCGCTAGCTCATGGGCGCAATGTCGTGCGCTTCGATCTGTTTGGTGAGGCGATGCGTGCGATGATCCAGCTCGACGGGGAGCTCTCCAATGTCGACACCAGGCTCGAGGCAGAAGGCCGCCGCCTGGCACATGAGTGGCAGCAGCTGAAGGTTGCGATTAACCTCAGGAGGCTTCAGCATGACGAGGCCGAGGCGCTTGTGGCGGCCTCGCTCGCGAGTTCCTGTGAGGCTTGTGCCCGCGCCATGGAGGAGGCCGAGGCTGCCAACCGCCATCGTGAGGCGGCCGAGGAGCGGGAGCGGGAGCTTCTGTCTTCAAATGCGGCCCTTGAGCGGGAAGTCGAGGAGCGCCGTGTCCTTCTGGCCTCTTCACCTGACGAGGTGGCCTTTGCCGAGGCGGATCTCCTAAGGTACCATGAAGACTTGACATTGGAGGCCGTGGAGCACAGCATGGCGTTGGATAGGCTAGAGGTGAGAGAGCGCTAGGCTACCGCGGCTGAGGACGCCATCACCGCTGAGAAGCCCAGGTCCAACTGGAGGTGGAGGAGGGGTTGGCGAAGGCGCGTGCTGACTTGGCTGAGGGGCATCGCCTGGATCTGGAGCTGCTCAAGGCCGAGCTTGAAGGTAGGACGTTAGCCCTGAAGGCGAAGCTGCAATCTACGGAGCAGCGTGAGGGCGCTGGTCGAGAAGCCCTGATTTCTTCTGAATCTGCCCTGGCATCTGCCCATGCCAAACTGTCTTCCCTTCAGCAGTAGATCAAGGACACGACATCCCTGGCAGAGAGGACCGTGAATGAAGCGAATTGCCGCCCAACGCTGCAGCACGAGCACGCCTCGATGCTCCAGGGCCTCAGACTCAGAGCTAACTCTGCCCCTGCGGACCGTCTACAACGAGAGCGCTCCTCACCCGCACGAGCATGATTACGCCAGCCACCTCAACTTCTTCACCGACATCGTGACCCGTTTGGAGGCTCGGGCCGTGCGGACTCGCGAGCTTGTAGCGAAGAGGATCTGGGGTCTTCTTGGGCATGCATTCTTGCGTGTCTTCAGCCATCTCCTCAACCACGATCCTCACTTTGATTTCGATGCTGTTTTAGCCCCCGTGCCCTTGGTTGTTCAGGACAACCTGGCTGGGTGGGTGGACGACCATGTGGATGCCCTGGTAGCAGAATTTGCTCCGGAGTACGACACGGCCGTGATTGCGGCTGAAGAAGATGGCATGGGGAGTGATGATGAGGCGGATGACCGCCACGACTCAAGCAGCACAGCCGAAGGTGATGAAGAAGGCGCACCTAGCTAGACCCGTGTTCCTTTTGCTTTGACCTGTATGACAAAACTTGAGTGCATCCTTGTGAGAGCATTTTGAAAAGGGGGCCCCTTATGATGTATGAGATTATGGAACGTTTTTTGAAGTGGGGCCCGGAGCGCGACCCAGCAGGGCTGCAAGCTCCCCAACAGGGTGGTTATTAAGACTTATCTTTGGTTCTATGGGTCTTGAGTGAGCCCTGGTGTCGCAGGGGCGCTTCTTCTCTTGAGGCGAGCCTGCCGTGGGCTCACGAGGTTCTGAGCCTTCAAGGGGGCCTGTTGGCTTGCCCTAGAGTGCCTCGCGAGGAACCTGCTGTCAGATTGCGGCAAGGTGGGCGCGCACGGCAGCCGCACCCTTTGATCCCCCGAGGGGGAGAAACGATCGATGTCAGCATGCACACCGTACCCAGCCCCCACTCGCGAGGCACTTGAGGGCAGGGCAACAGTCACGAGCTCCAGAAAGAACGCAAGAACTAAAGGCAAGAGAACAAAGCAAGACAAGAAAACTCCCCCCATTTTTATTAACGCACGAAAATCAAACTGCTTCAAGAAGCCGACGAACAAGTACAAAAAGGAGGAAAAAGCAAATGGTCGCGTCCGGCGCCTAGCTAGTCTTCAAGTCTTCTCACCAGCATGTAGCTAAGTGCTTCCACTGGCTGGGCATAGTCATTGGGGACAGTGTCGACGGCCAGCGCGGAGCATGGTGCTTCCACTAGGACGTGGGTGGGATCCCCTATGAGGCCCCAGGGCGGCACTCAGGAGACTCCGGGGCGTGTACATACCCACTCATTATTACGTGAGAGTGTCACTAGCGGAGACGTTCACAGGCCGGAGCCTTGCTTCATGTTGCCCGACGAGGACCTGATGACCCACAAGTGTAGGGGATCTATTGTAGTCCTTTCGATAAGTAAGAGTGTCGAACCCAACGAGGAGCAGAAGGAAATGATAAGTGGTTTCCGGTAAGGTTTTCTCTACAAGCACTGAAATTGTGGGTAATAGATAGTTTTGTGATAAGATAAATTGTAAAGAGTAACAAGCAATAAAAGTAAATAAGGTGTAGCAAGGTGTCCCAATCCTTTTTTTAGCAAAGGACAAGCCTGGACAATGTCTTATAATGAGAAAAGCGCTCCCGAGGACACATGGGAATTATCGTCAAGCTAGTTTCATCACACTCATATGATTCACATTCATTACTTTGATAATTTGATATGTGGGTGGACCGGTTCTTGGGTACTACCCTTACTTGGACAAGCATCCCACTTATGATTAACCCCTCTTGCAAGCATCCGCAACTACAACAAGATTATTAAGGTAAACCTAACCACAACATTAAATGTTTGGATCCAAATCAGCCCCTAACGAAGCAACGCATAAACTAGGGTTTAAGCTTCTGTCACTCTAGCAACCCATCATCTACTTATTACTTCCCAATTCCTTCCTCTAGGCCCTAATAATGGTGAACTGTCATGTAGTCGACGTTCACATGACACCACTAGAGGAAAGACAACATATAGCTTATCAAAATATCAAACGAATACCAAATTCACATGACTACTAATAGCAAGACTTCACCCATGTCCTCAGGAACAAACGCAACTACTCACAAAGCATATTCATGTTCATAATCAAAGGTGTAATAATATGCATTAAGGATCTGAACATATGATCTTCCACCAAGTAAACCATTAAGTATCAACTACAAGGAGTAATCAACACTACTAGCAACCCACAGGTACCAATTTGTGGTTTTTGGATACAAGATTGGATACAGATGAACTAGGGTTTGAGAGGAGATAGTGCTGGTGAAGATGTTGATGGAGATTGACCCCCTCCCGATGAGAGGATCGTTGGTGATGATGATGGTGATGATTTCCCCCTCCCGGAGGGAAGTGTCCCCGGCAGAACAGCTCTGTCGGAGCTCTAGATTGGTTCCGCCAAGGTTCCGCCTCGTGGCGGCGGAGTTTCGTCTCGTAGGCTTGCCCATGATTTTTCCAGGATAAAACCCTTCATATAGCACAAGAAAGACATCGGGAGGCCACCAGGGGGCCCAGGAGACAGGGGCGCGCCCAGTAGGGGTGGGCGCGCCCCCACCCTCCTAGACAGGGTGTAGGCCCCCTGGTGTATTTCTTCCGCTCAATAATTCTTATTAATTCCAAAAATAAGTTTCGTGGAGTCTCAGGTCTTTTGGAGCAGTGCAGAATAGGTTTCCAATGTTTACTCCCTTTTCAGCTAGAATTCCAGCTGCCGGCATTCCCCCTCTTCATGGTAAACCTTACAAAATAAGAGAGAATAGCCATAAGTATTGATATATAATGTGTAATAACAGCCCATAGTGCAATAAATATTGATATAAAAGAATGATGCAAAATGGACGTATCAATTGCCCCAAGCTTAGACCTCGCTTGTCCTCAAGCGAAAGCCGAAATCAAAAAATATGTCCACGTGTTTAGAGATAGAGGTGTCGATAAAAATAAAATACGGACATGAGGGCATCATGATCATTCTTATAACAGCAACATATATAGATTTTGACATATGAATTCTTATACTCAAGTAACAATCAATTCACAATGTCAAGCATGGTTCAGAAAATTCATTGGAGCTAACAAACTATAATCTTAGTCATTGAAGCAATTGCAATTTATCATAATATCACAAAGAGTCAAGAATAGAGCTTTTCAGCAAGTCCACATACTCAACTATCATATAATCTTCTACAATTGCTAACACTCACGCAATACTTGTGGTTATAGAGTTTCAGCCGGACACTGAGAAAGATATGGGCTTATTGTGTTGCCTCCCAACGTATTCACCTTTAGGTGATGTCAACAATAACAGTCCATGCTAACAAACACCCAATTGGATATACACATCATGATCTTTCAAACACGAGGAGCTTGCCAAAGGATAAAAGGAAAAAGGGAAAGGTGAAGGTCACCTTGACTCAAGCATAAAGTGAAAAGCAATAAAGTAGAAACATAAAGTAAAAGATAGTCCCTTCGCAGAGGGAAGCAGAGGTTGTCATCTGCTTTTAGGGTTGAATACACAAAATCTTAGTACGAAAGAACGTCACTTTATATTGCCACTTGTGTATGGACCTTTATTATGCAGTCCATCGCTTTTATTACTTCCATAACAAGATCGTATAAAGCTTATTTTCTCCGTACTAATAAGTCATGCATATTTAGAGAGCAATTTTTATTGCTTGCACCGATGGCAACTTACTTGAAGGATCTTACTCAATCCATAGGTAGATATGGTGGACTCTCATGGAAAACTGGGTTTAAGGATAGTTGGAAGCACAAGTAGTGTCTCTACTTGGTGCTAGGAATTCGGCTAGCATGAGGGGGAAAGGCAAGCTCAACATGTCTGGAAGGTCAATGACAATATACTTTAACTGAGATGTGAGAAAACATAAACCATTACGTTCTCTTCCTTGTCCAAGGTCAACTCTTTTAGCATGTCATACTTAATGAGTGCTCACAACTATAGAAGATGTCTAAGATAGTGTATTTATATGTGAAACTTCTCTTTCCTTATTACTTCCTATTAATTGCAACAATGACCTAAACTATGTTTGTCAACTCTCAACAACTTTTAAGCCTCATACTTTCTATGTGTGAAGTTGTCACTATCCATAAGATCAATAGGAACTCTTTTATTCTTTTTATTCTTTCTATTTTTCTCAAGATCATAGCAAGAAAGCAAAGCCCTTGACTCAACACTAATCTTTATTATAGATAGCTCACGGACTCGATTACATAAAGAAATCACCAAGCAAACTCAAAACTACTTGAAATCAAAACTTCAATCTACTAAGTAAGGATACTACTAAAAGGACCATACTAAATAAAACGGTAAAGATAGGAGTGTGATGGTGATACGATACCGGGGCACCTACCCCAAGCTTGGCAGTTGCCAAGGGGAGTGCCCATACCCATGTGATTATGTCTCCTTCTTCACTATTGGTGTTATGATCTTCTTGGCGATGATGCCCTTCAGGATACGGTTCTCCTCCTCGAGCATATTGACTTGTTGTTTGAGACCCATAATTTCTTTACGGAGCTTGCCCGTAACGGCCAAAGCTCCCTTTACCCATGGATGCTGCATAGCTTCTGGAGAACAATTGAAGCTCATTTTCATATTTTCATAAGAGAGAAATCTAAAGTTGGAAGGGATGACTGAAGTTGGGATAGCCAAGCTAGGTAGTTCCCCCGTCATGAATTCTGTTTGGAGACGAGAGGTAACTTCTTGATCTTCCTCCATGGCATCTATCCTTTTCAAATCAGCCTCCATCTCATCCTCCGTTGATGGTCCAAGGTGATAAGCATCGCTATTCGCTCCTGGTACCGGTGTTGGGTGAGACACCCGACTCTCCCTGATTGACTCTTGAGAAGACATCTTGATCTTGATCTATAACAGGAGACAGCTCAAAATGAAAACAGAGGATATTTGCGTGATACGGTGGTCAAAACCTTCGGGAGTATATATAATGAATTTTTACCGACTAAAATACGTAACATGCAAGAAAACGGAGTCCGGGAGGCACACGAGGTGCCCACAAGACAGGGGGTGCACCCAGTAAGGGTGGGTGCGCCCTCCACTCTCATGGGAGCCTCGTGTCCCTTTCGGACTACTTATTTCTTCCTAAAATTCTTAAATAATCCAAAACTGATAAAAATTGCCATTGGAGTTGTTTTGGAGTCGGTTTACTTACCGTACCACATTCCTATTCCTTTTCAAAGTCTGGAACATTCTGGAAAGTGACCCTTATGTATTCCTCCGGGGTTACGGTTTCAATAATATTAGTTTCAACATTAATAGGATTACCTGAAATATAATGTTTAATTCTTTGACCGTTCACCACCCTTGGACTTGTGCCTTCGAAGTTGTTGATTTTTATGGCACCAGAATGATAGACCTCTTCGATAACGTAGGGACCTTCCCATTTAGAGCGAAGCTTTCTTGCAAAAAATCTTAAACGAGAGTTGAATAATAACACATAATCTCCTACGTTAAAATC
Organism: Triticum aestivum; assembly: GCF_018294505.1. Classification (NCBI taxonomy): domain Eukaryota; kingdom Viridiplantae; phylum Streptophyta; class Magnoliopsida; order Poales; family Poaceae; genus Triticum; species Triticum aestivum. The sequence continues at coordinate 501,304,982 of NC_057804.1, forward strand.
ACGCTTTTGTATTCTTTTGTCATGCCAATGTTTGACTTTTTCTTTGAATAACTTGGCATTCTCATAGGCTTGGGTTCTCCATTCATCGAGTGAGCTAATATCAAACAACCTCTTCTCACCGGCAAGTTTGAAGTCATAGTTGAGCTCTTTAATAGCCCAATATGCTTTATGTTCAAGTTCTACATGTAAATGACAAGCTTTTCCATAAACCATCTTATATGGAGACATACCCATAGGATTTTTATATGCAGTTCTATAAGCCCATAATGCATCATCAAGTTTTCTAGACCAATTCTTTCTAGATATATTAACAATCTTTTGCAAAATTAATTTGAGTTCTCTATTACTCAACTCTACTTGACCACTAGACTGTGGGTGATAAGGAGATGCGATTCTATGATTGACATCGTACTTAGCAAGCATCTTACAGAAAGCACCATGAATAAAATGTGAACCACCATTAGTCATAAGATATCTAGGGACTCCAAACCTCGGAAAATAACTTCTTTAAGCATTTTAATAGAAGTTTTGTGATCAACAATACTAGTTGGAATAGCTTCTACCCACTTAGTAACGTAATCAACAGCAACTAAAATATGTGTATAACCATTAGAGGCAGGAAAAGGTCCCATATAATCAAAGCCCCAAACATCAAATGGTTCAATAACAAGAGAATAATTCATAGGCATTTCTTGACGTCTACTAATATTACCAATTCTTTGACATTCATCACAAGACAAGACAAACTTACGGGCATCTTTGAAGAGAGTAGGCCAATCAAAACCGGATTGCAATACCTTATGTGCAGTTCTATCTCTAGCGTGGTGCCCTCCATGTGATTCAAAGTGACACTTACGTAGGATCTGTTCCTGTTCATGCTCAGGTACACAAGGTCTAATAACACCATCTACTCCTTCTTTATAAAGGTGTGGGTCATCCCAAAAGTAATGTCTTAAATCATAAAAGAACTTTTTCTTTTGCTGGTATGTGAAACTTGGTGGTATAAATTTAGCAACAATGTAATTAACATAATCAACATACCAAGGAGCAGTACGAGAAGCATTAATGACCACTAATTGTTCATCGGGAAAGCTATCATCAATAGGTATTGGGTCATCAAGAACATTCTCTAACCTAGACAAGTTGTCTGCAACGGGGTTCTCAGCTCCCTTTCTATCAATAATATGCAAGTCAAATTCTTGGAGCAAGAGAACCCATCTAATGAGTCTAGGCTTAGCATTTTTCTTTTCCATAAGATATTTAATAGCAACATGATTAGTGTGAATAGTAACTTTGGAATCAACAATATAAGGTCTAAACTTATCACATGCAAACACAACTGCTAAGAATTCTTTTTCAGTAGTAGCATAATTTCTCTGGGCAGTATCAAGAGTTTTACTAGCATACTGGATAACATTTAATTTCTTATGAACCCTTTGCCCTAGAACGACACCTACATCATAATCACTGGCATCACACATAATTTCAAAAGGTAAATTCCAATCAGGTGGCTGAACAATAGGTGCAGTGATCAAAGTTTTATTAAGTATTTCAAATGCTTCTACGTACACAATCGTCATCAAAGATAAAAGGAATATCTTTTTGCAATAAATTAGTTAGAGGCCTAGAGATTTTAGAAAAGTCCTTAATGAACCTCCTGTAAAAAACTGGCATGACCAAGGAAACTTCTTATACCTTTTATGTCCTTGGGACATGGCATCTTTTCAATAGCATCAACTTTAGCTTTATCAATTTCAATACCTCTCTCGGAGATCTTGTGCCCCAAGACAATGCCTTCATTAGCCATAAAGTTGCACTTTTCCCAATTCAAGACAAGACTAGCTAGTGTCTTCGCATCTCTGCAAAACTCAATCTAGGTTGCTCAAGCAATCATCAAAAGAAGATCCATAAATGGAGAAATCATCCATGAATACTTCACAAATCTTTTCACAAAAGTCAGAGAATATAGCCATCATACATCTTTGAAAGGTAGCAGGTGCATTACCGAAACCAAAAGGCATACATCTATAAGCAAAAGTACCGAAAGGGAAAGTAAAAGTAGTTTTTGATTGATCTTCCGTTGATACAGGTATTTGAGAGAAATTAGAATAACCATCTAGAAAGCAGAAATGTGTATGTTTAGATAGTCTTTCTAGCATTTGATCAATAAAAGGTAAAGGATAACGATCTTTCTTAGTAGCTTTATTTAGCTTACGAAAATCAATTACCATCCTATAACCTGTAATAATTCTTTGCGGAATCAATTCATCTTTATCATTAGGAACAACAGTAATACCTCCCTTTTTAGGAACACAATGGACAAGGCTTACCCATTCACTATCAAGAACGGGATAAATTATACCTGCCTCGAGGAGCTTTAAATATCTCATTTCTTACCACTTCTTTCATCTTTGGATTTTATCTTCGTTGAGGATCTCTAACTGGTTTGGCATCTTTTTCCACTTTAATTTTGTGTTGACATAGAGTGGGACTAATGCCCTTAAGATCATCCAGAGTATACCCAATAGCAGCCCGATGCTTCTTCAGAGTTTTCAATAATCTTTCGTCTTCATGCTCTGAAAGGTTAGCACTAATAATAACAGGATATATCTCCTTTTCATCAAGATAAGCATATTTAAGATTATAAGGTAATGGTTTTAGCTCAAACACGGGATCACCCTTGTGTGGAGGAGGATACCCTAAGATTTCAACAGGTAAGTTATGTATCAGAATAGGTTCCTGTTTAAGGAACACTTCATCTATTTCCCTTCTTTCTTTCATGAACAAATCATTTTCATGGTCTAGCAAATATTGTTCTAACGGATCAGTAGGAGGCACGGCAATAGAAGCAAGACCAATTATTTCATCTTTACTAGATAATTCTTTATCACGGGGTTATCTACGAAATTTAGCAAAATTAAACTCATGAGTCATATGATCCAAGCCAATCGTAACAACATCCTTTTCGCAATCAATCCTAGCTTTAACAGTGTTCAAGAAGGGTCTACCAAATATAATGGGACAAAAGTCATCTTGAGGGGAAGTAAGGAGAAGAAAATCAGCAAGGTATTTAACCTTCCCACACAAGACTTCAACATTGTCGGCGTTCTGGGAATGGGGGTTCCCAGACTTGCCTGCCTGCGGCCTGCGGCGTGGCTCAAGCAATGGCCCAGTACGGCCCATCTTCATCGACTCAGGCTCAAGACCCTCGCAAGGGACCGAGCCTCACGGGGCGGACGACGGGAAGCTTCCTCAGGAGTAGCCTCGTCAGGCTGGCTTGCGAGGAGGCGGAGAGATCAAGGCGGGGTACCTCGCGAGGTGCCCGTGACGCAAGCCATGACGATCGAGGCCAGGTGGGTGCCAAGCGGGCGCCGGCCTACACAGTGTCCTTGTTTCCCCTTTGGTCCAAAGGGAGCAAGCACATGCCAAGGCATCAGGCAAAGGCAACCGTTTCGGTGTAACAAGAACAAGACCAGAGGAATGACCGGAAGGAGGTCATCGTGGAGCCCAGGACGGCGTCATCGTCAGAGCCTTTGACAGGCGAGGGCCGACTTTAGTCAGGATAAGTGTACTAGATGTTCCCCTTCAAAATGGCCAATTGTTGGCGCCCTTCCCGCTCAATATTTGGGAAGAGGACCAGGGCCTCTCGCTCTATATATAGGACTAGCCACCATAGTATAGAGGCATCTGGAAATCTGGCAATCGGGAATCGACCCCTCCAAAGGGACAACACCACCACAAGAACAACCCTCGCGAGGTTGTTCTTCCTTTGTACTATTCATCATCAGCCCCAGAGGCAATCCGCCACACCACACACTGGAGTAGGGTATTACACCACAATGTTGGCCTGAACCAGTATAAACCTTGCGTCCCTTGTGTTGTTCATCGTGTAGCCTAGATCCTTTGCAAGGCGACGAGACGTGAGTTGGTAGATGAGAGATCTTCGCGGGCACCCCTGAGTTCGAACCTCAAGGGTCTACTGGAACCCATGATCCGACATTTGGCGCGCGAGGTAGGGGTGCGCCGGAATCCCTCTTCCGCCGCCTTGCGTCCATCGCCTCACCATTCTGATGTCGAGCGACCCGACCGCCAACGCCGACCGCTGGGCGGTGTGGCCCGCCCACGCCGTGCCGTCGGCCCAGGGTGACCTCAACCTTGTGCCTCGGGCAGCTCGGGCTCCGCAGGGAGCTGCGGGGCACGGGCGACGTGCCAAGCACCACTTGCCCTCACACCGCAGCAAGTGTGGTCAGTAGCAAGGGCCTCAAGCCACGCCGCAGCCACGTCGCCGCACACCCGCCGGGAGCAGGCGAACTCAAGGGCCGCGCTCACCGTAGCCCGGGAGCTGCTACGGTGCAGGCTGCTGGAGAACAGCCATGACGTGTTGTTGGAATGAGTGCCAAGCTCCTGGACGCCGCTGCATCGGGAGCACCTCCCTTCTACATCCAGCTGCCACCCCAGATCTAGGGCGTGCCGCACGCCAGCCCCGTGCGCACCCACGCGACACCGAGCGGACTCCAAGGCTTCCTCAACACCAACCTGGCCGTCGGTGCAGGGCGACAGGCCTTGACGGCCCCACCTCCGACTGGCGAGGGGGCGCACGCCGCAGCCTACGGCCCCGGCGGGCCACCGCGCCACCTTCAAGACAGCACTTCAAGCCAGACTGCATGGTGTCAAGGGCCCTACGGCGAAGCCCTCGGGACGGCGGCCCCGGAAGCCCATGTGCCCCACATGGTGGACCAAGAGTGCACGATGGAGGAAGACCATGGCTCGTTCCTCGGGCCAAGCTAGGGGGAGGAAACGCCAGAAGCTGAGCTCTTTCAGGAACCCCACGAGAACATCGACAACCGCGCTGGTGGCGGCAACTATTGGGTACCGCTGATTCCTCAAGAGCAAGCTTATGCTAACCATGGGTCGCAAGAGGTACAGGTTACCGCAGCGGATGGCTGCCCCAATGCCGCGGCCTACTACCCCTCAGGAGGAGGGCACCGGGGGTTGCAGGAGAGGGGCCGAGACCCGGGCTCGCCCCCGCGGCGTTCGGTGTAAGGCGTTCCCAGGAGGTAGGCCCTATACCGGGGAGGTGCCTCAGGGCCTGCCCCCGGCAGAGGACCCGTGGTCATCGGGGGAACCGCTGGCGACTGCTCTATCCCATCGGGGGCATCCTTGGTCTTCGGTCGCCGCCGGTGGCAATAGGGTGTGGCTCAAGGTGGGGCCCTCGTCTGGCGATATGAAGCAAGGCCAGTACCTGTGAAGAAGGCCCAGTGCCTGTGAAGCTCGCCGCCCGTGACACTCTCACATAATAATGAGTTTGGGGCTGTACACGCCCCGGACTATTCGGAGAGCCGCCCTCGGGCCTCGGGGGCTCCCGCCCACGCCCAGTGGCAGCACTTAGCTCCGTGCTGGTGAGAAGACGTCGAAGACTAGACTAGGTGCCGGACGTGGCTTTTTGCTTTTTGCCTTTCTCTCTGTTGTCGAGTTCTTTCAATTTGAATTAAGTTGAATTTGAGCTTGAGACTTGCGTGCGTTCGGGGGAGGGGTGTTTAGTCTCGTTCGAGCAATCTCTCGTGTTCTGGTTTCGGCTTTGCCTCCAAAGTTAGCATCAGCTGCCTTCCCTCGCAAGCCCCTCGCGAGCCGGGCCAGGCCAAGCATGGCTACGATCCGGACCGTTGTCGCCGCACCCTCTCAGGAGGTTCTCGTCACAGGATCAATGGGTTCACTCGAAAGACACTTGGGGCATTCTGGGCCCCGCGGGATCGCTCGGGACCCGTCGGGGCCAAAGGTAAACAAGTCAACCGGCCCATCGTAGGGCCGATGGCTTGGCATAGCACACATGCGACGTTACGCCTACAAGTACACCAATTGCAAACCTTTACACGAGGGGCTTCCCCTCCCAAAATGCTCTTACAACCTTCAGGGCCAAGCCCGACTGTTCTCGCACAGGGTAAACAGCGGAGGAGACACGTGATTAATCAGACAAATCCCCCAATGCATCTTCAGGGGTACCTCCGGAGTCATCACTGACATCGTTGGCCTCACCATCACCCACGCCGTTGCCGTCATCGGCATCCGGACCATTCACCACGCCGCATTCATCGGCAGCCACGACCGCGCCGTCGTCATCAGTGGCGAAGGCTCTAACGAGGTTGTCCGCGTTGTCCTCCACCCAGTGCGTCAGATCGCCCCGAATGGTTATGGGCACCGGTGCGATGGCCGCATCAAAATCAAAGTGGGGGTCCCTGTCCTGAAGATAACTGAAGACGCGAGAGAAAGCACGTCCAAGCAGGGTACAACTCCTCTCCTCAACAAGCCTGTCGGCCCTGTCCGACCGAGTCTCCAGCTGCGTCACCACATCTATGAAAAACGGAAGGTTTCCGGCATAGTTAATCACACGGGGCTCCTCAACGGCCGCCTCACAGATGTTGCCCAAGGCCGCATTATCCCTTTCCCTGAGCGCGCGGAGCATGGGGCCATGCACATGCTCCAAAGTCTGCCGCTGACGGATCTCGTCCTCGTTCCGCCGTGCAACGGCCTCAGCATCATCAACCCTTTGTTGAAGAAAGAGCACCTCAACGCAGAAAGAAGCCAGCTCTGTCTGCGCTGCGCCAAGGGCGGCCCTGGAGGCGTCTGCGCGTCGCGTCACTTCATACAGCTTGGCCTTAAGGGCGGCGGTCCTGCCCTCCGCTTCGGCGCTGATCAACTCCATCCTTCCTTCGTACTCGTGTTCAAGATTCGAGCGAGCCTCCGCCACGCGACGGTCAACCTCCTCTTGGACTCGGGCTTCTCGCACGGTGACATCATCCTCCGCCCGAGTCACCAGGCGCTCCCTCGTCTCCAACCACTCGAGGTCAAGGGTGCGCTCAGCAGCCTCCAGCGTCATCACCTCCTCACGCCTCTGGAGCTCCACCTGGTCGATGGAATCCCCCTTCGGCGACACAAGGGCCGCCTGACGCAACTCCACTTGCTGCTCTAGAGAGTTCCTCCAGGCTTGGAGCTCCCACGCACGCTCCTCTATAGCCCTGCACCGTCGGTCTGCCTCCCGAGCCTCCTCGACGGCTTGGGAGCAGGCCTCCCGCGAGGCCGCCAGTGACGCTTTGGCCTTCGCATTGTCAAGGTCACGCTGGTGACACGCAAAGGCAACGGCTACCTTCAGCTTGCGCCTCTCCTCAGCAAGGCGCAGGCCTTCAGCCTCAAGGCGCGCGTCCTCGCCGGCAAGCTCCGCGCCTAGCTGGCTCACTGCATCAGCCGCCCTCTGAAGAAACTCTTGGCGAAGGGTGCGGCGCTCCCGGGCGCGCCCAAGCACGTCTCCCGTGTCATCCTCCGCCGCTGGCGAGTGCGGAGGGCCCCGAGGCGGCACGCCCCCCTCCGGTGAGGGGCTGGGGGCTGGCACGCCAGCGATCACCGGACGGACCTCGCCAAGAATCCAGCCTGGCGACAGCCCATCCCCAGAGGAGGAACTCAAGACCAACCTCAGCCAGTCACCATCCACGGTCAGGGGAGGAGCGCGGGGCAAGCTAGTTGTACCCCAGGAGAGCTCGTGAAAGGAGGACAACAGGCATGTAGGCTCGAGGTGCCCCGCGGGATGGATCACTTCCCCAACCGGCCCGGTGGCAGAGGCATTGCTCGAGCTTGGTGCGCCCAGGGTCAGTGGTGAAGACAAGTCTCGAAGGAATGACTCCTCGACCGTCTCCGCGAATTCGGCAGGAAGGGCCTTGAAAAGCCGCGGTCAGCTGCAGGGATAGTAAGGTAAAGAAGCAGAGGGGGAAGAGGACTTACTCATCTATGGCAAAGTACTTCCTGCGCTTCAACAGGCGGCAAGGGCGATCATCGCCACCCAAGGCCTCCTTCCTCTTGCAGAGGGCCTCAAAGTCCACATGGAACTGGCCTAGGCGCTCGGCGCAAGGGGCGGCCTATGGCGTGGAGGAGGCGTCAAGGTAATCAGCGCAAGGGGAACCGGCCTGAGGTACGCCACCAGGCGCCGCCTCACGAGGAGCGGCCGGGGCCTCGGGAGCCCCAGCCTCGGGAGCCGCAAGCCGCAACTCCCCGCATACCACTGCTCCAGAACAGGCTTCGGGAGATGCCGCCTTTGGGGCTCTGCGCGGCGTCAGCATCTCAACGTCAGCCCCTTCAGCCCCCGGCTGTTCTCGTCTCCCCGCTCCATCGCCTGAGACAGAGCCGCTTTGGGCGACCGGAAGAGCAACCACAGCGACTGGGTTCTCGCGGGGCCCCGTGAGGCCAACCGGGCGCATCCCCCACTCGTCAGAGCTCAGCATCTGCCTCACAAAATTGGCCCTGCCCGAGCAAAGATACAAAAGGGCAGCGTCATGTCGAAGGCTGCCTGGGGAAGGATCGCTAGTCAGAACCAGGAGCACTGTCCTCAGCGCTTCGGGCGCCAGATCTTCTTCCTGGAGCCTCATGCAGTCTTTGTACCCCGCAAAGTCCCACATCCGGCGGGAATGGCGCTGGAGAGGAGCAATGCGGTGTTGAAGGAACACCTTTACCACCTTGGGCGCCGTCACTTCGAGCGCCCTCAGGCTCTGGAAGCGACGCCAGATGAAGGCGAGCCGGGGGCTCGTGAGCACCTCTTGACCCCAGCCTGAGTTGGGGACGGCGGGCGAGGTCGGGTGCGAGAGCAAGGGGCTTGGCACTCCGACGTCCACATACAGCCACCGCTCTTGGAACCCGGCCGTAGGAGGAGGAAGGATGAAATCGATCCCCGAGGAAGCCGTCTCTGGCGCGGCGAGGAAGCTCACGCACCCCAAGCATTGAGTGGGGTCACTCAGGCGCAAAGAGAAGAAGTGGCGCAGGAGGGCAACGGAAGGAGGCATGCCCACCATGGCCTCGCAAACAAAAGCAAAAACAGCAAGGAGAGTAATAGATTCAGGACCCAAGTGCATCATGTGGATCTGATAATGAGAGAGCACCGCATTGAAGAAGGCAGAAAAGGGGAGAACCAGGCCTGCCCACAGGGCGTTAGCGAAGAATCGGACCTCGGTGACAACCCTGTTGTCGGTGTCAAAACCGGCGGATCTCGGGTAGGGGGTCCCGAACTGTGCGTCTAGGCGGTTGGTAACAGGAGACAAGGGACACGATGTTTTTACCCAGGTTCAAGCCCTCTCGATGGAGGTAAAACCCTACTCCTGCTTGATTAATATTGATGATATGGGTAGTACAAGAGTAGATCTACCATGAGATCGGAGTGGCTAAACCGTAGAATCTAGCCTATGGTATGATTGTTGTTCGTCCTACGGACTAAAACTCTCCGGTTTATATGGACACCGGAGAGGGCTAGGGTTACACAGAGTCGGTTACAATGGGAGGAGATCTTCATATCGTATCGCCAAGCTTGCCTTCCATGCCAAGTAAAGTCCCATCCGGACACGGGACAGAGTCTTCAATCTTGTATCTTCATAGTCCGGGAGTCCGGCCAAAGGTCTTAGTTCGGCCATCCGGACACCCCCTAAAAATTCTGGGATGTTATCAACAAGAGACAGTAAAAAAGGTTTACGCGGGGTCTTAATCTGAAAAGAATCCTTGGAACGGGTCCCTGCTGCACGTCTGCGCCTATGTCTCCATCGTGCCGTATCCTGGACGGGCGTAGCAAGATGCTCGTCTGCGAAAGAGAGGAACTTAGTAAAAAATAAGCGTGCGAGAAATCTATATCGAAATAAACAAAATATAGTTGGAGCAAGAGTTGGGCCGTATTGTCTCCGGGCGTGAGCACATGGAGGCCCTTGCACGAGGGTATGTGGTAATTTAAGCATATTGACGCTGGACTCGTCGAGGCGTGTCCGGGATAGTAGGGCTGGGTTTGTGGGCGGCTGTCTAGGCAACCGCACCCCTGCCCGTACTTTGGGGGTCAATTTATGTTCCCTTGTAATGAGATGATGCCCTTTGGACCGGGCATTTTAAGTGTAAGGGATGCGTAGTGCGGTATTGCGTTAAAGCGGGCGAAAGCTTCACGTCCCAGTAGCACTTGATAGCGACTTACGAATTGGGCGATGTGGAATGTTAGCTTTTCACTTTGGAAGTTGTTGGGTGATCCGAACGTGACTTCTAACGTAAGGGAACCCATACTTGGGGTATCCGAACCTAGCGTTACTCCTTGAAAGGAAGTGTTGCCGAGGTGGATTGCGACTGGGTTTACCCCGAGCTTGCGAACTGTGTCCTGATATAACAGGTTCAAGTCGCTGCCGCCGTCCATAAAGGTGTTTGTAAATTGGAGTTCGTTAATGATTGGATTTAAGACCAAGGCAGTCCAGCCTGCGTTCTGGTCTCCTCTAGAGTAATCCAGATGATCAAAGGTGATTGGTTGTAACAACCAGTGGGGTTTCTCCTCCGGGGCTGGTTGTATGGCGCGTGTCGTTGTAGGTGCCATTCTATTCTTCCCCTTCGTCACATGAAGTAGATTTACTGTCTTGACTTCTTGTGGGAACTTCTTTTGTTCTCCGGTGATCTGCTCGTGGGGTGCATTATCATCTTCGCTTGGTGTGTTGAGCCCCTTGTGTTCGGCGTTGAGCTTGCCGGACTGCTTAAAGACCCAACAATCTCTATGGGTATGGTTTGCAGGTCTCCCCGGAGTGCTGTGGATTTGACATATTTTGTCCAAAATTTTGTTGAGGTTGGATAGCTCGTCCCTATCGTCTTTGGGGGGCATCTTTTTCTGATTTTGCCGAGAGCTTTTGAATCCGGCGTTTACTGCCATGCTCATCGGGCTATTGTCCTTTATCCGGCGTGGTTCTTTGTTACGGCGCGGCTTCCCGTTCCCATCTCTGAGTTTGGACGTATTCGGGTCGCTGGTGCTGCTTCTTGCCAACCAGCTATCCTCTCCTGCACAGAAGCGGGTCATGAGGCTTGTTAACGCGGCCATTGTTCGCGTCTTTTCTTGGCCGAGGTGTTTGGCGAGCCATTCGTCTCGGATGCTATGTTTGAAAGCTTCTAGGGCCTCTGCGTCCGGACAATCGACTATCTGATTCTTTTTGATAAGGAATCTGTTCCAGAGCTTCTGCGCTGACTCTTCGGGCTGCTGAGTTATATGACTCAGATCATCTGCATCCAGGGGCCGGACATAGGTCCCTTGAAAATTTGCCCGAAAAGCATCCTCAAGCACTGCCCAACTTCCCATGGTGTTTTTGGGAAGGCTTTTAAGCCAATGCCGTGCTGGCCCTTTGAGCTTAAGGGGTAAGTATTTTATGGTGTGGAGGTCATCTCCTCTGGCCATGTGTATGTGGAGGATGTAGTCCTCGATCCAGACTCCAGGGTCTGTTGTTCCGTCGTATGGTTCTATGTTCACTGGCTTGAATCCGGCTGGGAATTCATGATCCAGCACCTCATCGGTAAAACATAGGGGGTGTGCAGCGCCCTTGTATTTAGGCGTGCCGCGATTTTCGGGTATTTTTGCGTTGCATCACTCATTGGAGCTTGCTTTCTTGGCCTATAGATGGATCTGGTAGGGCCAGTTTTCTGATGCAAATTCTTGGACGGATCGCGCGCTATATTGAGTGCGGCGTCCTTTGACGCATGACATTGATCGTAGGGTCGTCTATCCGACCTTGTGGCTTCCTTATTTTTTGACTGTGGGGGCTTTATGGCCTCTTTGTCAAATTCCGGTAGTAATTTCTGCTTCGGATAGATCTTTGTGTGGCGACTACTGCCGTACTTGTGTGCGGTATTGAGTACTTTGCCCCATCTGATCCTGAGTGCATCCTCAGCTGTCTTGAGCCTCCGCTTCTGCTTTTTCAGGCTACGTGCAGTGGCGATGAGCCTTTGGTGGAGGTTCTGATGTTCCAGCAATTTGTCTGGTGTGAGGTCGTCCAGGCTATTATCCTTCCCGGGGATTGGTTGTTCGGATTGTCCGCCCTGCTTGGACGGATGCTCGACGGCATGTTCATTGTCCGTTGAGTCACCCTGCTCTATGGCTGGGTTTTTGTCGAGGTGGGGCTTGGCCTTGCGCTTACGCTGCCGCTTTGATTATTTTTCGGGGGAGCGATCCCTGGCCGCATCCTTTTGGTCCTCGTTGTCGTTTCTGTTGTGTGTGTCCACCATGCATACATCGTATGATGAGGTGGTTTTCCGGAGCCCTATAGGTGCTAGTTCTTGATCGTCTCCTTTATCAGCGTTCATACCGTCGATATCTTTGGAGTCGAAATCGAGCATGTCGGTTATATCTTCGACAGTGGCTATCAAGTGGGTGGTGGGTGGGCTTCAAACTTCGTCGTCCGCATCCTAACCGCCCCGACCGTAGTCCGGCCGGGGTTCTTTCGACAAAGAGAGGGACTTTAGGGAATTTAGGATATCGCCAAAGGGCGAGTGCTGAAAGACGTCCGCGGCGGTGAACTCCATGATCGAAGCCCGATCGGGTTCGATTGAAAGGGGTGCAGAATATTCAGAGTCTAGAACAGAGTCCGGCACCTTGGAATTACCGGCCTTGCAAAGGACTTGGCAGGTATTCGGCTCTATCGCCGCAGAGATTGCGGCTCCTGGGGCGGCGTCCAACCGTCCGTCCCTGGCTAGCACAATCGGCTCCGAACTAATGGTCGGAGTGAGCACCTGAGCGGCGCTCTGGTCGCTGTCCGGCGGCAGAGCTAGATCATGCCCTTCGAGACAGTGTGGCACGCCCGGTCGTGGCCCAAATCCAACGAAGATCAAGCCTCCGCGGATGTCGGACGTGTAGTTTAAGCTTTCAAACCTGACCTGATGGCCAGGGGCGTAGCATTCAATTTGCTCCAGATGGCCAAACGAGTCGGCCCGCAGTGTGAAGCCGCCGAATACGAAGATCTGTCCGGGGAGAAAGATCTCATCCCGGACCATGTCGTGATTGATGAGCGAAGAAGCCATCGGGCCTAAAGGCGACGACACAGAGGAACTCTCAACGAGAGCACCAATGTCGGTGTCAAAACCGGCGGATCTCGGGTAGGGGGTCCCGAACTGTGCATCTAGGTGGATGGTAACAGGAGACAAGGGACACGATGTTTTTACCCAGGTTCGGGCCCTCTCGATGGAGGTAAAACCCTACTCCTTCTTGATTAATATTGATGATATGGGTAGTACAAGAGTAGATCTACCACGAGATCGGAGTGGCTAAACCCTAGAATCTAGCCTATGGTATGATTGTTGTTCGTCCTACGGACTAAAACTCTCCGGTTTGTATGGACACTGGAGAGGGATAGGGTTACACAGAGTCGGTTACAATGGGAGGAGATCTTCATATCGTATCGCCAAGCTTGCCTTCCACGCCAAGGAAAGTCCCATCCGGACACGGGACGGAGTCTTCAATCTTATATCTTCATAGTCCGGGAGTCCGGCCAAATGTCTTAGTTCGGCCAACTGGGCACCCCCTAATACAGGACTCCCTCACCTGTCGAAGGAGGAGTGAGACGCGGGCCAGACCGTCGCTCTCCCGCACTCATTGAATATGGAGGCAAGAGCGGAGCAGACCTTGCCCAAAGCTTCAGGGTTGAGTATGATTGACCGGCCAATGGCAGGGGCCACCGCCGAAGGCGAGCGGTGCGAAGGCGCGGGCTTCTTTCCCCTTTCCTTCTTTTTTGGCTCCATGGCAACAAAAAGGGGGAAGAGTCCGAGTTGGATTGGAGGCGGGAGTTGGAGCTCAAGGAAGAAGGAAGGGTAGGAAGCGCAAGAACGGTGAAAGGGGAATGGATGTGTGCAACCACGGGTCCGCCTAGCCGGGTGCATAATGAGGCATTGTGGGGAAGCGGAGACGCCCATGTCCAATCAACCGCCACGCGGCGCCCAAGGCCACAGGCTGTTGGGGCCCGCGGTGCTTCGCACTTGCCCCTTCGCTTCTCTTCTAAGCCAAGTTCGGGCGCGCCTTGGGCCCAGGGGCTACTGTCGACGTTCTGGGAACGAGGGTCCCCAGACTTGCCTGCCTGCGGCCTGCGGCGTGGCTCAAGCAATGGCCCAGTACGTCCCATCTTCATCGACTCAGGCTCAAGACCCTCGCGAGGGACCGAGCCTCGCGGGGCGGACGACGAGAAGCTTCCTCAGGAGTAGCCTCGTTAGGCTGGCTCGCGAGGAGGCGGAGAGATCAAGGCGGGGTACCTCGCGAGGTGCCCGTGATGCAAGCCATGACGATCGAGGCCAGGCGGGTGCCAGGCAGGCGCCGGCCTGCGCAGTGTCCTTGTTTCCCTTTTGGTGCAAAGGGAGCAAGCACAGGCCAAGGCATTAGGCAAAGGCAACCATTTTGGTGCAACAAGACCAAGACCAGAGGAACAACCGGAAGGAGGTCATTGTGGAGCACAGGACGGCGTCATCGTCAGAGCCTTTGACAGGCTAGGACCGACTTTAGTCAGGATAAGTGTACTAGATGTTCCCCTTAAAAATGGCCAATTGTTGGTTTCCTTCCCTCTCAATATTTGGGAAGAGGACCAGGGCCTCTCGCTCTATATATAGGACTAGCCACCATCGTATAGAGGCATCTAGAAATCTGGCAATCAGGAATCGACCCCTCCAAAGGGACAACACCACCACAAGAACAACCCTCGCGAGGCTATTCTTCCTCTGTACTATTCATCATCATCCCTAGAGGCAATCCACCACACCACACACTGGAGTAGGGTATTACACCACAATGGTGGCCTGAACTAGTATAAACCTTGCGTCCCTTGTGTTGTTCATCGTGTAGCCTAGATCCTTTGCAAGGCGACGAGACGTGAGTTGGTAGAGGAGAGATCTTCGCGCGCACCCCTGAGTTTGAACCTCAAGGGTCTTCCAGAACCCACGATCCAACAAACATCTCTAACAATCCCAATTGGTGAAATAGTATCTCTATTAGCAAGCTTGATAGTAACATCAATATCTTCTAACTCAACAGGTGCGATGTCATGCATAATTTCTTTATATAAATCATAGGGTATTGCACTAGCGCTAGTACCCATATCACATAAGCCATGATAATAATGATCTCCTATTTTAACAGAAATAACAGGCATGCCTATAACAGGTCTATGTATCTTAGCATCTGGTTTTGCAATATTAGCAGTTTCACCACAAAAGTGGATGACATGCCCATCTAAATTATCATCCAAGAGATCTTTAACCATAGCAATACTAGGTTCAACTTTAACTTTCTCAGGAGGTGTATAAGTTCTAGTATTACTCTTACAAACAACAGTCGAAGTTTTAGCATGATCCTTTATCCTAACAGGAAAAGGTGGTTTCTCAACATAAGTAGTAGGAATAATAGGATCACTATAAGTAATAATCTTTTCCTCAACTTTAATAGGTGCAACTACTTTTACTTCAACGGGAGGATTATATTTAATCCACTTCTCCTTAGAGAGATCAACGTGAGTAGCGAAAGATTCACAAAAAGTAGCTACTATCTCAGAGTCAAGTCCATATTTAGCGCTAAATCCAAGAAAAACATCGATATCCATAAAAGATTTAACACAATCAAACTTAGGTGTCATACCTGACTCCTTACCATCGTCGAAACCCCAATCTTCAGAGTTGCGTTTAATTCTTTCCAATAAGTCCCATTTGAATTCAATAGTCTTCAGCATATAAGAGCCAACACAGGAAGTATCGAGCATGGTGCAATTATTGATAGAAAGCCAAGCATAAAAAATTTGAATAATCATTTCTCTGGAAAGCTCATGTTTGGGGCATGAATATAACATTGACTTAAGCCTCCCCCAAGTTTGAGCGATGCTTTCTCCTTCGCAAGGCCAGAAATTATATATGTAATTACGATCATGATGAACAAGATGCATAGGATAGAACTTCTAGTGAAATTCCAACTACAATCATTTATAATTCCAAGATCTCGTATCATCACATAGCCTATACCATGTCAATGCATCTCCCTTCAAATATAAAGGGAAGACCTTCCTTTTGACAACATCATCGGGAATACCTGCAAGCTTAAATAATCCACAAACTTCATCCACAAAGATAAGGTGTAAATCGGGATGCAATGTTTCTCTATCATACCCGAAGGAATCTCAAAATAAATATTTTCATAAAGTTCACTAGGTTGAGGAGAAACTCTTTGCTCTTCTGGTTGGGGTGAAGATACCCCGAACAAGCCTCTCAAAGGATTAGTTTCCATAGTAACAAGTAACAGAAAATTTCAGCACACTATATAAATGTTTCCTTACCAAGTTCCACTCACCAAAAGCGCTACACTCCCCGGCAACAGCGCCAGAAAAGGGTCTTGATGACCCACAAGTGTAGGGGATCTATCGTAGTCCTTTCAATAAGTAAGAGTGTCGAACCCAACGAGGAGCATAAGGAAATGATAAGCGGTTTCCAGTAAGGTTTTCTCTGCAAGCACTGAAATTGTGGGTAATAGATAGTTTCGTGATAAGATAAATTGTAAAGAGTAACAAGCAATAAAAGTAAATAAGGTGCAGCAAGGTGGCCCAATCCTTTTTGTAGCAAAGGACAAGCCTGGACAATGTCTTATAATGAGAAAAGCACTCCCGAGGACACATGGGAATTATCGTCAAGCTAGTTTCATCACACTCATATGATTCGCGTTCGTTACTTTGATAATTTGATATATGGGTGGACCGGTGCTTGGGTACTGCCCTTACTTGGACAAGCATCCCACTTATGATTAACCCCTATCGCAAGCATCCACAACTACAACAAGAGTATTAAGGTAAACCTAACCACAACATTAAACGTTTGGATCCAAATCAGCCCCTTACGAAGCAATGCATAAACTAGGGTTTAAGCTTCTGTCACTCTAGCAACCCATCATCTACTTATTACTTCCCAATGCCTTCCTCTAGGCCCTAATAATGGTGAAGTGTCATGTAGTCGACGTTCACATGACACCACTATAGGAAAGACAACATACATCTTATCAAAATATCAAACGAATACCAAAATCACATGACTACTAATAGCAAGACTTCACCCATGTCCTCAGGAACAAACGTAACTACTCACAAAGCATATTCATGTTCATAATCAGAGGTGTAATAATATGCATTAAGGATCTGAACATATGATCTTCCACCAAGTAAACCAATAAGTATCAACTACAAGGAGTAATCAACACTACTAACAACCCACAGGTACCAATTTGTGGTTTTGGATACAAGATTGGATACAAGAGATGAACTAGGGTTTGAGAGGAGATGGTGCTGGTGAAGATGTTGATGGAGATTGACCCCCTCCCAATGAGAGGATCGTTGGTGATGACGATGGTGATGATTTCCCCCTCCCGGAGGGAAGTGACCCCGGCAGAACAGCTCTGCCGGAGCTCTAGATTGGTTCCGCCAAGGTTCCGCCTCGTGGCGGAGGAGTTTTGTCTCGTAAGCTTGCCCATGATTTTTTCCAGGATAAAACCCTTCATATAGCAGAAGAAAGACATCGGGAGGCCACTAGGGGGCCCAGGAGACAGGGGTCCGCTCAATAATTCTTATTAATTCCAATAATAAGTTTTGTGGAGTCTTGGGTCTTTTGGAGCAATGCAGAACAGGTTTCCTATGTTTACTCCCTTTTCAGCCAGAATTCCAGCTGCCGGCATTCCCCCTCTTCATGGTAAACCTTACAAAATAAGAGAGAATATCCATAAGTATTGATATATAACATGTAATAACAACCCATAATGCAATAAATATTGATATAAAAGCATGATGCAAAATGGACGTATCAGGACCCCGCCGTGCGCCGCCCCCGACCACCGTTGGGGAGACCAGAAACCAGGACAAGACCAAGGGGCAAGGGGGACGCTGGAGGCATCCTCGGCGACCGTAGGTACCCTGCCGGGGGGAACGGATCGCCGGCGCCTTCCCTGACAGGGAACCTACCTCCAGGTAGGGCCCTGCTCCATGTAGCACGAGGAAGGCCCTGCCACTGGGCTCCCCCCGCGCTGCTCCCAATGTCCTTCACGTTCCTGTGGGGGATCCGCCTTCCTCAGAGTCCTGGTGGTAGTTGCGCCCTGGTTCACCTGCGATCCATGGTCAGTATAAGTGTGCCCCTGCGGTGTTAGCTATACCCAGAGGTTGTCGCTGTTGGAGATGTTGGCAGGGGTTGGTGGCGGCTCGAAGGAGAGCTCGACTTTGTGTATGTTCAGCGCCCAGCCTGGCATGGGGGATTGGCTGGGGCCCTCTCCTAGTGCGTGCCTTGGATCCATCACGATGGGGATGTAGGCTTCCGAGCTGGCCGCACCAGAAACGCCGCCTGGCTGCCTCACATTCCCGCTTCCTTCAGTCGCCATCTGGTCCTGCCGCCCAGGGGCCGACGCTCTAGTGCGGCCCTTGGTGATGCTGCCCGGAGTAGCCCCATGCTGAGGTGTCACGTTCGGAGGGGTGCGGGCTGCTCCGCGAAGCTGGTTGGTGTTGAGAGGTTCTTTGGGGGCCCTGGGAGGGGGCGCACGGTTGTGTCATGGACGGGCGTGCACCCCTACCATTGCCTGCGATGTGGGCAAGGTGCAGAATGGCGTTGCCTCCCTGCACGCTGCATCCAGTAGCTCGGCGACCCGTTCCAGCAGGGGGTCGCGGCATCTTTCCAGCAGCCCGCACCTCAGGAGCTCTCGAGCCATGATGACCGCAGCCCGCATGTTTGCTTGTTCCCTGCGTGTGTGCGGTGCGGTTGCTGTACGTAGTTTGCAGATCGCGTGGCGCCGCGGTTGTGGCGCGGCGCCAGTGGGGAAGGCTACGCCCCGCGCTCCCCATGGCCGGTTGCTCCAAGCAGAGTGCGGGTCGTGAGCAGGGCAGAGTGGAGATCCTCCTCGCCGGCGGGCGTCGTCGTGGAGGCCCAAACCACCCAGTGTTCGACATGCACCCTTGGGGTGTCGGCCATGGAGGTGTCGGAGTGGCGGTGGATCGATCGACGGAAGAGAAGATCCGACGCACCCCTACCTGGCGCGCCAAATGTCGGATTACAGGTTCCGCAAACCCTTGAGAGGTTCAAACTCTGGGGTGTGTGCGGAGATCTCAACCTACCCAGACTGCCTACTCGCGACTCTCCTAAGCCTAGCGCGACGAGCTCGAAGATGCAAAGAGACACATCAGGTTATCCTGGTTCGGGCCACCTTGCGGCAATACCCTACTCCAGTGTTTTGGTGGATTGCCTCGGGGGGATGAGGATGAACTAGTACAATGGATGAACTGGCCTCAGGAGGTGACGTGTTCTAGAGCTCAAGAGAGCTGGTGAGGTGGTCCGGTGAGAATGGATCTGATCCCCCTCTATGGTGGTGGCCAAGTCCTATTTATAGTGGCCTTGGTCCTCTTCCCAAATGTTGGCAGGAAGGGATCCCACAACGGTCGGATTTGAAAGGGGACAAGCAGTACAGCTTATCCTGACAAAAGTAGTCTTCGCCTGCGAAAAGATTCTGGTCGTGATGCTGCGGTGGGCTCAGTGATGACCTCCATCCTGCCGTCCTGGCGGTCTTGGTCTTGTTGCACCAGAATGGAAACCTTTAGCTGATTCCTCAGGACTCCACGCCTGCGGCTTGCCTCCCTTTCACCAAAGAGGAAACATGTGCTCTGCGCCCGCCTAGCACCCACCTGGCCTTGGTCGTCATGCCTCACATCAGCTGAGCCCCATGAGTTAAACCTTGCATTGAACTCTCCGCCCCTCGGGAGCCAGCCTTAGGAGGCCGATCCCTTCAGGGGTCTTGGCGTCGTCCGCCTAGCGAGGCTTGGCCCCTCGCGAGGGTCTTGAGCTGTTGATGTTGAAGCTGGGCCGTACCAGGCCGTTGATGGAGCCACATGGTGGGTCGTAGGCAGGCATGGCTGGATACCCCCATATCCAGAACGCTGACAGTTGTTTCTTTGAAAAGTGTACCGTATGCTCATTACCATTAACATGAAAAGTGACATTGCCTTTGTTGCAATCAATAACAGCCCCTGCAGTATTTAGAAAAGGTCTACCAAGGATAATCGACATACTATCGTCCTCGGGAATATGAAGAATAACAAATTCTGTTAAAATAGTAACGTTTGCAACCACAACAGGCACATCCTCACAAACACCGACAGGTATATCAGTTGATTTATAAGCCATTTGCAAAGAGATTTCAGTAGGTGTCAACTTATTCAAATCAAGTCTACGATATAAAGAGAGAGGCATAATGCTAACACCAGCTCCAAGATCACATAAAGTAGTTTTAATATAGTTTCTTTTAATGGAGCATGGTACAGTTGGTACTCCTGGATCTCCTAGTTTCTTTGGTATTCCACCCTTAATAGTGTCATTAGCAAGCATGGTAGAAAGTTCAACTTCTAGTATCTTTCTTTTATTTGTAACAATATCTTTCATGTACTTAGCATAAGGATTCATTTTAAGCATATCATTCAAACGCATACGCAAAAAGATGGGTCTAATCATTTCAACAAAGCGCTCAAAATCCTCATCATCCTTTTTCTTGGATGGCTTAGGAGGAAAAGTCATGGGTTTCTGAACCCATGGTTCTCTTTCTTTACCATGCTTCCTAGCAACAAAGTCTCTCTTATCATAACGTTGATTCTTTGATTGTGGGATATCATGATCAACAATAGGTTCAATTTCTACATCATTCTTATTACTAGGTTGAGCATCAACATGAACATCATCATTAACATTATCACTAGGTTCATGTTCATTACCACATTGGGTTTCAGCATCAGAAATAGAAATATCATTGGGGTTCTCAGGTGTGTCTATAATAGGTTCACTAGAAACATGCAAAGTCCTATCATTTTCATTTTTATTTTTCTTAGAAGGACTAGGTGCCTCAACATTAGTTCTCTGAGAATCTTGCTCAACTCTCTTAGGGTGGCCCTCAGGATACAAAGGTTCCTGAGTCATTCTACCACCTCTAGTCATAACTCTAACAACATTATCATTTTTCTTACTGTTTAATTCATTGAGCAAATCATCTTGTGCTTTGAGCACTTGTTCCACTTGAGTGGTAACCATGGATGCATGTTTACTAATAAGTTTAAGGTCACCTTTAACTCTAGACATATAATCACTCAAGTGTTCAATCATATAAGCATTACGTTTCAATTGTCTACCAACATAAGCATTGAAGTTTTCTTGTTTAACAGTAAAATTATCAAACTCGTCCAAGCATTGGCTAGTAGACTTATAACAAGGGATATCACCTTCATCAAATCTATAGAGATAATTTACCTTTACTACCTGTGTCGGGTTATCAAGACCATGTATTTCTTCCATAGGTGGTAAATTCTTAACATCTTCAGGTTTAATACCTTTTCTTTCATAGATTTCTTTGCCTCTTGCATATCTTCAGGACTGAGAAATAGAATACCCCTTTTCTTCAGAGTTGGTTTAGGAGTTGGTTCAGGAAGTGTCCAATCATTATCATTACTCAATATATTATTCAATAGCAACTCAGCTTGCTCAACAGTTCTTTCCCTGAGAACACAACCAGCACAACTATCCAGGTGGTCTCTGGAAGCATCGATTAGTCCATTATAAAAGATATCAAGTATTTCATTTTTCTTGAGAGGATGATCAAGCAAAGCATTAAGTAATTGGAGAAGCCCCCCCCCCCAAGCTTGTGGGAGACTCTCTTCTTCAATTTGCACAAAATTATATATTTCCCTTAAGGCATCTTGTTTCTTATTAGCGGGGAAATATTTAGCAGAGAAGTAATAAATCATATCCTGGGGACTACGCACACAACCAGGAGCAAGAGAATTAAACCATATTTTAGCATCACCATTTAATGAGATGGAAACAATTTAAGGATATAGTAATAAAGAATTTTTTTCCTCATGAGTAAATAGCGTGGCTATATCATTCAATTTAGTAAGATGTGCCACAATAGTTTTAGATTCATAGCCATAGAAAGGATCAGATTCAACCAACGTAATTAACTCAGGATTGACAGAGAAATCATTATCCTTATCAGAAATGCAGATAGGTGAAGTAGCAAAAGCAGGGTCATATTTCATTCTAGAATTCAGAGACTTTTCTTTCAGCTTGGCGAACAGTTTCTTAAGATCATATCTATCTTTGCAAGCAAAAAGATCTCTAGCAGTTTCTTCATCCATAACATAACCCTCAGGAACATCAGGCAACTCATAACTAGGGGGAGAATCTTCATCATCACTTTCATCAATATTATCAGTTCAATAATTTCATTCTCTCTAACCTAGCAAGTTGTTCATCAAGAAATTCACCTAATGGCACAGTAGTATCAAACATAGAAGTAGTTTCATCATAAGCATCATGCATAGCATAAGTGGCATCATCAATAACATGCGACATATCAGAATCAATAGCAGGTGCAGGTGTCATAAGTTTACGCAAAACAAAAGGTGAATCAAGTGCAGAGGTAGATGGCAGTTCCTTACCTCCCCTCGTAGTTGAGGGAAAAATCTTGGTTCTTTCATCTTTCAGGTTCCTCATAGTGATCAACAGATATAAATCCCAAGTGACTCAAAGAATAAAGCTATGCTCCCCGACAACAGTGCCAGAAAATATTCTTGATAACCCACAAGTATAGGGGATCGCAACAGTTTTCGAGGGTAGAGTATTCAACCCAAATTTATTGATTCGACACAAGGGGAGCCAAAGAATATTCTCAAGTATTAGTAGTTGAGTTGTTAATTCAACCACACCTGAAAGACTTAATATCTGCAGCAAAGTATTTAGTAGCAAAGTAGTATGGAAGTAATGGTAACGGTGGCAAAACTAACAGTAGCAGTTTTGTAGTAATGGTGACAGTGGCAACGGAGAAGTAACTAAGCAAATATCAATATGTGAAAAGCTCGTAGGCAATGGATCAGTGATGGATAATTATGTCGGATGTGATTCCTCATGCAACAGTTATAACATAGGGTGACACAGAACTAGCTCCAGTTCATCAATGTAATGTAGGCATGTATTCCGAATATAGTCATGCGTGCTTATGGAAAAGAACTTGCATGACATGTTTTGTCCTACCCTCCCGTGGAAGCGGGGTCCTATTGGAAACTAAGGGATATTAAGGCCTCCTTTTAATAAAGTACCGGACCAAAGCATTAGCACTTAGTGAATACATGAACTCCTCCAACTAATGTCATCATCGAGAGTGATCCCGATTATTGTCACTTCGGGGTTGCTGGATCATAACTCATAGTAGGTGACTATTGACTTGCAAGATAGGATCAAGAACTCACATATATTCATGAAAACATAATAGGTTCAGATCTGAAATCATGGCA
The DNA here is from genome assembly GCF_018294505.1 of Triticum aestivum. Taxonomy (NCBI): domain Eukaryota; kingdom Viridiplantae; phylum Streptophyta; class Magnoliopsida; order Poales; family Poaceae; genus Triticum; species Triticum aestivum. Next base: position 501,328,111 of record NC_057804.1, read on the forward strand.
CTCGGGCCTTAGTGACAAGCATTAAGCATGGCAAAGTCATAGCAACATCAATCTTAGAACATAATGGATACTAGGGATCAAACCCTAACAAAACTAACTCGATTACATGGTAAATCACATCCAACCCGTCACCGTCCAGCAAGCCTATGATGGAATTACTCATGCATGGTGGTGAGCATCATGAAATTGGTGATGGAGGATGGTTGATGACAATGATGGCGATGGATTCCCCTCTCCGGAGCCCCGAACAGAGTCCAGATCAGCCCTCCCGAGGAAGAACAGGGCTTGGCGACGGCTCCATATCGTAAAATGCGATGAACCATTCTCTCTGATTATTTTTTCTCCTAGAAAGTGAAAATATGGAGTTGGGGTTGAGGTCGGTGGAGTCCCAGGGGGCCCACGAGGTAGGGAGTCACGCCCTGCACCCTTGTGGACAAGGTGTGGGCCCCCTGATGCTGATTCTTTCAATAGAATTTTTTATTAATTCCAAAAATTTGCTCCGTGGATTTTCAGGTCATTCCGAGAACTTTTATTTCTGCACGAAAATAACACCATAGCAGTTCTACTGAAAAATAGCGTTAGTCCGGGTTAGTTCCATTCAAATCATGCAAGTTAGAGTCTAAAACAAGGGCAAAAGTGTTTGGAAAAGTAGATATGTTGGAGACATATCAGTGCCTACATTCAATTTTGAACACTACTACAGGCCTATTTGGTTTGCAGGATTTGTAAAATGCACTAACATGCCATCTTTGATCCGACATGATTAACATGGGCATTTGATTACAATCTAGAAAAATGTAGCCTTCTTCACAAGAGGATGGAGTGGATGAAAAAATTGCTAAGAATACTAGTACAGACGAATCCAAAGGAGAAATGCTTATAGATTGTAACCATATGGATCAAGCAACCAATATGGGGGGGGGATATGTATGTACTGAAATCCTCTAAAATTCCTTCAGAAATCATAGTACATTGTCGTTGTAAACTTGGGAAAAGGTGCCAAAGATTGAACTCCCTTATGGTTAACATTTAAAAGGAAAGGAACATCACCTTGATATATAGCTTCTCCAGGCACGGAAAGCATCTTAGGAAACTGACAACTTGGTCTAGGTTGGGGCCGATAGATTCTAGTGCCAAGACCTTCACTATGCACAGATTCGGGGTCAAGCTTGTCAGAATCATTTTCTTGATGACAGACGAACATACATCTTTGAAATTAGAAATAATGTTAATTTCAAGAAGGAGAGGTAGAAGGTGACTGTTGTACCTAAAGGGGTGTGGATCCAATAACAAGTTCGGAGTATTTGTTAGAGAAGTAGCCCACCACTATCAATTTCGGCGCAGAAATGACAATGATTCTTGTTGGACCTTCTTGATCAACTACAAGTATCTCTCAAGTGAAGGTGTGTCCTCAATGAACATACCGTGGTACACATTTTGTGATGTCTTGTTGCAGCACGAGTAACACACATAAATAGTTCGGAAAGTCATGGAGGTGATGTGGAAGCTACTCAACCCATTGATCGCCTGAAGACGAAGATACTTGAGTGTAGCATGGGCGCGAGGCGGAGCGTGGACATTGGCAGCAAGCGCATATGCCCATCACCGAAAAGTGAGCTCCTCGAGCTGATCTAGGGTGAGGGATTGGAACCACTCATCAAGCTTGGCTTGGTCCTTGCCATTGGAATGGAACTTGCCCATTCTATGGCCTCTGGTTGGGCCATGGTGACTGCCGAGGATTTGGGAGAACGCATTCAAGCTTTTGGGATAGCCATGATAGAGCTCATGGGTGTCAATGAGGTCGAGATGGGTGGAGTGCCATAGGGGGTGCCACCGCTGGGAAAGGACGGTTGTCCGCGCCCCATATTTGATTGGGAGGAGGGAGATGATGACTATCAACATATCATCGGGGAGGCTGCTGATGAAGTTTAGGCCTGCTGGAGTCGCTTGCAATTCTTGCTCGACCTGCCACTACTTGTTGGCAGCCCCGTTCTCCACCTCTGGAGTCTCCTCGTCAGCGGCGCTTTCTGATAGAAGTGGGAATAAAGGGAATATTTAGTTAAAACAGGGCAATAGAAAAGTGTATTGGTAACTAGAAGTTAGTAGGTAGGAACAGAGTATGAAAATGGAATAACAATTGGTTGCTTAAATACTACAAAATTCTTTTGATATTGCTGGGTAAGTCAATATGCAGATACTTGAAAAGAACACTTACTTCGAACAAAGTCTGAACTCATAATATCATCGGGGAAGTTAGCATATATCTCATGACCAGCCTCTTTTTTATGTGCAGTGCAATTTTAATGCTAACTTTCAGTACATAAAACTTAGAAATTTCTGTCCAAAGGCCCGTGGAAAAATAGGAGTGACCACCTTCATCAAGTCTGACAGAAGCAACGATTGTAAATCCATGGTTTGTGTTCAGTATGACATCCCTGCAGTCTTGATTTATGTAAAGGGAGAGATAGTGTAGTACAGATGTTGTTGCATAGCGAGGGATGTGCTGCAGAAAATGGTAGGATTGTTAAAGAATATGGTAACATGCAAATATGGGCGAAATTGAAAGAACTGTACAGTAGTTGAAATCAAAGGACAAAAATCTATAACTAAACAGATAGGGTAACCATGATGTCATGGAAATATGAGAGTAATCGAAAGAACAATACATCATTAATTTGCCTAATATACAAAGAAGAGGAAAAAACATTTGACATATATGTTGCATGTGGCACCTCTTATCCAAATGTAGCAATATATAGTATATGTTCGGGAAAGTAGGCCATGCCAACCGATTTAAGGCGAGATTAAACATACCACGTGCATCCTCAAGTCATCTGGTACGGTGAGATGGAACTCCATGGATGTCTAGTCGAGGCAGCGAAGTCCTGATGCGTCCGCACACTGTACACTCTATGAATGAAAGAAAACCCTCAAATCAGCTCAAATAAAAATGAATTAACGGCAATTTCGGTCGGGTAATTGAAGGAGGCATTTGAACTGGGATAAGAGATGAGATAATATCTCATTAAATTAGTTACCTTGTTGTCCATGATTAAAAAAACTCAATATGGCGGATTCCCCAATCGTGCGGAGCTGGGTTGACCGTGAGCAGCGTCGAGAAAGTCGATGGTGATAGGCAGCGGCAAGCAGAAGTGGCCAAATGCAGTGGGGTTTGCCGGTAGCCTGGTGGCAGTGACAAACGTCGAGCTAAGTGGTTTCTGCAGTGATAAGCTGTGCCATGCAGAGTCATGGAGGAGCTTGTGCAGGTGTGAATGGGGACCGGAGGGGTTGGCGGGCGGGGTGAGGGTTTTGTGATGTGGGGATGGTGAGGCTTTTTTTCTTTTTTGAATTGGGTAGTGAGGGTTTTTCGTCCCACAAGGAGTTTCGGAGGCAATGGTTTGCTAGAGCCAACCGAGTGTGATTGACATAACTGGGAAAATGAAAGCCATTGCACACGGTTCCAATTTGGGAACCGTGTGTGATTGATGTACTACCTCCGTCCTGGTTTAGTGGTCCCCTTTGTAATTTGTGCCAAATTTTGACCAAAGGTTTAACTAACAAATGTTTATGCATGTCACCAAAAATTATGTCATTGAACACTATGTTCAAATACGCATCCAACGATATAATTTTTCTGACCTGCACTAACATTTTGTCAGTTAAATCTTTGGTCAAAATTTAACACAAATTACAAAGGGGATCAATAAACCAGGACGGAGGTAGATTCCATCAACCGAACTGATTGCATCCACATCCTACATTTAGACATAAGTAAACATAGATTAAATATACTCGGGCATAGATAATAAGTGTACACAAGCATAGTTCAACCATAAGTATATAGTTCAGTCGTCATTAAGCATACTCAAGCGCATTTATAATTAAGGCACTACATAGCCATACATAGTTCAGTCCCACATGTCATCTCATCTATCAGCACGATCCTGAAGCTTCTCCAGGTACTCAGCGTATGCGGCGTGCGCCACCCTACGAGAATACCTCTGCCCGAAGGAGCCAATGGCTCATCCTCTTGCATGCGCCAGAACACTTTGATATGCCTCATGAAGCTTTTGGTCGCAAAATGGGCATCGATGGCCCTAGTCCCAGGTCCTAATATAATTGTTATGTATTCCCGCATAAAGCACCCTGAGGATTTGCCTCTTGTACCCCCTCTGACCATCTCCATCCTCATTGTCGACATCGTCAGATAGCACCTATACATATAGTAAAAAAATGTGGCATCAAATTTGGAATACAAACTAATCTCTAGCAAACATTTGACAGTTGCCAAAATTTGGCATCAAATCAATGTTTACATGCCGTAAAGTAGGATTAGGAATTTATGGCTATTTTTTAGACATATCCATAGATTATGGTTTGATTTTAAGCACAATCGTCTATGTACAAACCAATCTTGAAGAAGACAATGGCATAAACATATATGTAGGTCATTCAAAATCAATTGTCAAGACCTGGCTAGGAATTATTAGCACAGACACTAACCCTAGTTAGATTATTAGCAGAAATCATTTGCACAGATGAAACCACTAATCACTTATCACTTTTACCATTCAAACAATCAATACAATACACAGACCTAACGAAACTTACTCAGATTTCATGGATTGGGAGAACATAACCATAGGATGTCTATTCCAAAAATGGGGAGGTATTAGTAACCAGAGAAACCCTAGGATGTATTTGACACATAAATGGGTATAGATGACTAACCGGTTGTCCGTCGTCGTTGGAGTCATCGCCGGAGTCGTCACCAGAGTCGGTGTAGACCTTCGGCTCCGGCTGTTGTAGCACGACACCATCGATGATGTCAGGGTGCAGCAATACCTCATCGGCGGCAACGACAACCTCTATCTCCATCTTCACACAGTGCTCCGGTGCTTCAACAGCCCCGGCGTCGCCACTCCCTCCGATGGGGCGCTTCGGTGGCATCCTCATACACTGACGGCTTTGAGGACTGAGAGTGGCGTTGATGATGCAGGCGGAGAGAGAGGATTGTGTGTGTGTGTGGCGAGGATGGGGGGTGTTGCTGCTCAGGCGCACCATTAATATGGAGTAGTGGGAGGGTCCGTAGTGGGAGAGAGGCGGGCGGCGGTCAAACCGCTTGCTCTCCTCCCCATGAGCTTGCACACCGGACTGGTGGCATTCCTACCGTCATTTCACATAGCTACTCGTACGCCTCCCAATGACATTGCACAGCAAGCACACATCCCATCAATTCACACACATGCATGCACGCCTCCCGGCCTGCATGTGTGGCGGATTGCTCGCATGCGTCGCGTCAACTCACGCCTGCTCACACGGCACACAGGTCGCGTGGCGGAATGTATATTGTTTTTCTATTTTGATGATTAATGTTGCCTCTTTATTGCTTAACCGACGCATGGCATGTATCCATTGTTGGTCTAACACCCATGGTTCGAATAAACACTAGTGTAGGATGCTGCTAACGCGACACTATGATCAGAGACCCTTCGAGAAACTGTGTGCAATGCAATAATCGCAAACGGTGGTGTCAGAGAACCGTCAAAAATGTCCAAAACATTTGCGATGACGGATGCATAAAACACGGTTCAGATTTTAGTTGCATGTGCGATGCAGGGCATACGGTTCAGTTCAATTAACTGTTTGGGATGAGGAGTAACAAAAGAAACAGGCAGCCAGATGAAGGCGTGTGCGATACACAGCATAGGGTTCACTAGGATGAACTGTTTGTGATTAGGCAACACAAAAGAAACAGTCGGCCAGATCAAGGTGTCTGCGATATACAGCATGCAGTTCACTCGGAAGAACTGTTTGTGTTGAGACAAGAGAACATAAATGGTTCAATATAACAAGATGTTTGTGATACGCGGTAAACAGGTCTGTAATCAGAAATCTGTGCGAAGACCGATAATAACACAAACGGTTGCTGCTAATATGACGTGTGTGTTGAGCGATGGGATTGCATACATAACAACAACATATATATTACATGCATGATTAACCAAATTAAACATCCAATTACATAGGTGGCTACTACAACCATGGCATTTGCACACACCAAAGTAAACTACTACATGCATAATTTCATAGGTGGCTACTACACACATGACACTTCCACACACCAATAAAGTAAACTATATATTACATGCATGATTAACTAGGATAAACGATCATCTAATCATCATCTACTTCTTGTGACGCTTGCTCTGCTTGTGGCTCGATACGGGCTTGTCAATTTGGGTAATGAGGCACTTCCTCATGTCAACGATCCGCATGTGCATCTCGTAGCATGTGTACACATTCTTAGCTGGGAACCTGAGGTCAGGTTCATCCAGTCGCCCCATCCAGGCTCTTTGCCAGGATACAAGATTTGTTCTTTGGGCATCCTGCTTCATCTTTTCATAGTAGGGGTCGATGATGGCCGAGGCGAGTTCAACCAGGGAGTCCTTCGTGTTGCCCCAGACCCTGTAGTGATCACGGATTTCGACAAGGTTCTGGCAGGCCAAGCCTGTAACACTAAGTCCTTTTACATCATCGGTGGTTTCCATTGTGGCGAACTTGTGGTCGGTGCTATTGACAAACCTGTTGAAAGGTCGCAAGGCTCTCTGGCCATGCAGTAGTGGTAGATGAGGACCTGATGGCGCACGCACAACTGGGTGACGGCAACCTTCTGATCTATGCTAGGACTATTGGTGGTGTACTAGAGGTCGATGCCGGCCACCTTCTACTTGTCTCCAGCAAGCAACTTCTCAATGGTGTTGATGTAGTCGTCCACCACGGCCGGGTCGATGGTGTAGACCACCATGAGATCCATCTCCCTCGCGTGAGTCTCCACTTTATGCTCGTGGAACTCCATTGGAGTGCTGCTAGACATCCCCTCTCTATGTGTCGTCGTGGGTGTGATTGTTGTGTTGTGGGGCGCGGTCGAAAGGTTGAAGAGACTAAGGTTATAATGGCCGCAAGAATTAAAGGGGAGGCCGGCCGGCACGTCCCGATGGCAGTTCTAATTCGCAGCGCATAACTCCATCGTGTCGCACGTAACTGCATCGTGTGGCAATGCGCGCAGCGCAACCACATGCATATGAGGCCCCGACATGATCGTGCGCAGGCCCAACCGCTAGCAGAGCACGCGCGGAGGGATGCGAGCAGAGCGCTCCGCGGTCGCCTCAACGGCGAACAACCATATATATGCATATCGCAGTTGAACACACAAGGAAAAGCTATCCACAACCCGAGTGTGCCGACGGACGGGAGCAGAGCGCGCCGCGGAGCCTAACGTCGAGCAGAGGCCGACATCATGTGTGTTGTGGGCAAACTCTTGCCGGTATATAACCTAAAATTTAACCAACAAAATGATAATGCATGTCACAAAAATTATATAACTGGAAAGTATGTTCAAATATGAATCCGACGATATAATCTTTGGCGACATGCATCCGTATTTTATTAATTAAATCCTACTGATAAACCAGGATGGGCGTACAATAGTTAACTAAATCACAAACGTTTTTTTCTTAAACATATGTGTACGTGTCCTTTCGTCCTTCTCTCAAACGTCTTGTCACCCTGCTACCGCAGATGGTTCGAGCGTAAGCTTGAGCAGCGCGCGGGGGCGTTCTTTTGGCCAAACGGTGCTGAGCCCATTCCCGCACAACCGCGCAGGTTCCCGCGCAAGCTTCCCGCCCGACTCAGTGAAATCCCCCAAAATCCCAATGCTTATCAGCCTACTATATAAACCCTCATGGCCGGCGAGCCATGCGTCGCATTTTCCCCTCCCTCCCTGTAGCTTATCTCGTCTGCTTCTCCCAAAATCGAAAATGGCACCAGACCGGCGTCGTCGCTCAGCCACTCCACCGTCATCAGAGCATGGCTCCAGCTGGGAGGCTACACCATGGCGGTGGCACAGTCCCCAGCGTAGTGTAGTGCGCACGGCGTCCCAGTTGGGTTTGTGCAGACCACGCACCACACGGTCGGCCGCCAGTGCCCATCGGCAGCTGTTGCCGGCCACTGTTGCCGCCACAGCTCCGTCAAAAGCCAGGGCCATCACCCGCTCCGCCACCGTGGCCATCACCCCACTACCAGCCACCATGGCGATCACCCGCTCCGCCAACGCGGCCCGAAGGCAGGAGGTGGTGGTCGTGGCCGCCACCCCATCGCCGTCTGCCGTGGCTGCTAGCCCACCGTCGACTGCCGGGATCATCACCCGCTCCACCACCACCGCCCACAGGAGGGAGGCGGAGGTGGAGGCCCGCACGTGCGGCAGCGACCTTGTGCGCTACATCGAGTTCCTATGGGTGGAGGCACTACAAAAAAAGACACATCCGTGACATTTTGGGCCGAATCATTTTTTTCTGTCATACTTATGACACTTCTATGACGATAATTGTGACAAAACCCGGTATCATCATAGATGTGGTGGGCTCCTGCTTCTATGACAAAAAATCATGACAGAAAATGGGCTTTTCGTCCTGGGCGGGCCGGAGATGCAGCTGCATGACATTCTTTGGGCCGTCCATGACGGAAAAAACCGTGGTAGAAGCGAAGGCGAGGAAAATTTCGGGGAGTTCCCGATTACGGTGGGTGGTCAGGGGCCGAGCGATGAGCGTTTCTCTTGTACTGTACGCGCATGGGTGCGAGGCATTGGTCTCTAACTGAACCCAAGTGAGGCGTCGCGTAACTGAACCCGAGCGATTGCACTGCAGGCTACGCATTACTGAACCCGAGCGATCGATCGATGGCTATTAACTCAAACCGATCGAGCGATTCCTTCGCTACTGTTGCAAATTGAAGCCGTTCGATGCTGCCTCTAGATGAACAGTGAGCGTTGCTGGGGGGATTGGATGAACAGTTCCTGGTGGGGGTGGATGAACAGGACCCCGTGGTGTTGCCTCCGAATGAACAGGACCCCGATCAATTAAGCCGGTTGGGGCTGGATGAACAAGACCCCGTGGAGGGTTGGATGAACAGGACGACCCCGTGGAGGGCTGGATGAACATTAGATGGTGGAGGGGTGGATGAACAATAGCCCGTGGAGGGGTGGTTGAACAACAGCCCATGGAGAGGGGTGGTTGAACAGTAGCCAGTGGAGTAGCGCGCGGTGGAGGCTGGATGAATAGGAGCCCGTGGATGAACAGTCGCAAGTGGAGGCTGGAGGAGGTCAACGGTGGATGAACAGTAGCCCGTGGAGGCTGGAGGAGGTCGACGGTGGAGATGAACAATATCCCGTGGAGTCCCGTTTTGCGGTACGCCACACCCCTCCCGATGAACAGGACCCTAGTTTCGACCATAGCGCTCCAACACAAGTCTGTTTCCTCCATTTTGCGGTACGCCACACCCCTCCCGATCAACAGGATCCCGTTTCGACCGTAGGAGGTCCAACACAAGTCCGTTTCCTCCGTTTTGTGGTATGCCAGACCCCTCCCGATGAACAGGATCCCGTTTCGAACGTGGCCGGTCGAACAAAAGGTTGTTTCCTCCGTTGTGCGGTACGCCAGGCCTCGTTTCCATCGGCTGTTCCGTCCAAGGCGGTTGGCTCCCACACGTTCCGTTGCCTCCCGATGAACACGACGCATTCTGTTGCCTCCCCATGAACACGACGCATTCCGTTGCCTCCCCATGAACACGACAACGACGCGGTTTCTCCATTCCGACCTAGCCATGTACATGAGCCCTAGCCGTACATATGCGTGAGTAGGCGTTCGATACCCCATCTGTATGTACGTACGTGGCCGTATTTTGTTTCTTGCACATTGGCCGTTGTACGTACGTGTACATGCTACATGCACGCCTCTACTATGACACATGCGTGCCTCTACATCGACAAGTATGTAGATACACGTTCGCGACCAGAATGACAACGCTACGTACGCCTCGACCAGGTGGGTCCCGACTGTTAGGCACTTCCTTGCGTGCGAAGATGTAGCTGGTGGGTCCCATCAGCCAGGGGGCGAATGGTTTTTTTTTGCTCGGACGCACTTCCTTGCGTGCGAAGATGTAGCTGGTGGGTCCCAGTAGTCAGGGGAGAAATGTTTTTTTTGTGAAATACGGTGGCCTGTTCGGTGGGTCCCTGCTGTCAGGTGGAGGAATAATTATTTTGCGTGTAATAAGGAGGCACTTCCTTGCGGCCGTCGTGGACCTAGCTGTCAGCCTCTCCATGTACAGCACTCTTCCAATGGAAGTCATTCCTTCACCACGTTGACCATGCCGCGCAGAGAGCACCAGGGCGGTGGACAACGGCGAGGCCTAGGAAGCGGACAACGCGGAGTCGGGGAAGACGCGGCAGTGGAAGCCCGCGCGGAGAGGAGTACGAGGGTTCACTGGTTCGGCTGCGGTGTGAGGCTGCCGTCGCCGCATGGCCTGCCCAACGGTGGGAGTAGTAGGGGGCGGTGAGGCCTCCGCGGCAGCACAGCCGGCCATGGGAGGCAGGAGCAGGCTGCACGACAGGCGCTGCTTTGGGCGGCTGGAGCAAGAAGACCAGAGGTTGGAGAAGCACTACGGCCGTTGGATGAACATCGTACGGTAACCAGAGCTAGAATCATTCATATCGACTAAGTTGACAATGCCCTCCGTCCCTGTCAACTTAGTAGGCCCACAAGTCAGCATCCCACTATGCTGGGTCCCAGCTAGCAGGGGGAGTATTCATTTTTTTGTGCGTAATAAGGAGGCACTTCCTTGCGTGTGAAGATATAGCTGGTGGGTCCGACCTGTCTGCGGGGGGACCGTTTTTTTTTGCGAAATACAGAGGCCCTTCCGTGGGTCCCAGATGTTAGTTGGAGGAATCATTATTTTTGCGTGTAATAAGGAGGCATTTCCTTGTGTGCGGCCATGGACCCAACTGTCAGCCTCTCCACGTACAGTCCACATCAGATGGAAGTCATTCCATGACCATGTTGACCACGCCGCGCCGAGAGCACCAGGGCGGTGGACCACGGTGAGGCCTAGGCAGGGGACGACGTGGAGCCGGGGAAGACGCGGCACTGGATGCCCATGCGAAGAGGAGTACGAGGGTTCACTGGTTCGGCTGCGGTGTGAGGCTGCCGTCGCCGCAGGGCTTGGCTAGAGGTGGGAGTAGTACAGGGCAGTGAGGCCTCAACGGCAGCACAGCCGGCCACTGGAGGCAGTTGCAGGGGTCTCGCCGGCGCTGGTTTGGGCGGCTGGTCCAAGAAGAGCAACGATTGAAGAAGCAGCAGGACCGTTCAATTCAAATCCAAAGGTTACTGCTGCTAGAATCATTTGTTGACTAAGTTGACAAGCCCTGCATACGCGTCAACTTAGTAGGCCCACAGGTCAGCCTCCCAACCAGTGCGCCCCAGATGTCAGTGGGAGGAATCATTTGTTTGCGTAATAAGGAGGCAAAAAATTTTGAGAACATAATAAGGAGGCAGTTGATTGCGTGCGCCAGGCCAGCGGAGGGAGTAGGGTGGGCCGGGGAAGCCTGTGCAGCATCACAACGGGCCACAAGAGGAGGGAGTAGGCAGTCATGTCGGCGCTAGTTTAGGCGGCTGGAGCAGGAAGATCAGAGATTGAAGAAGCACGTCGGTCGTTGGATGGACATCCAACAGTCACTGCTGCTAGAATCGTGTGTTGACTGACAAAGCCTTGAGTAAACAAGTCAGCCTCAAAATATGTGGCGTGTACAGCCTATTTTCTATTATTTTTATATTTTTTACTCATTTTCTAATTCATATGGAATTTATTGCAGCCCATTTTCCATTTTTAGAATTGCTGCCCATTCAGTACCAGGGTTAAAAAAATAACTAAATATGTGCGAAATTTTGAAAATTCACAAATTTTTGCTGGGGAACAAAATATTCTTAATACAAAAATTAGTAGCCATACTAAAAGAAATTTAAAAAAATAGTACTTTGTCATGTTAAATCCAATGAAATACAGTATAAAATATTAGTGAAGAACAAAAACAAAAAAAGAAACTAATATCCCATTTGCTATAATTTTTTTGGAATTTTCAACCCCTTTGATATTATTTTAACAGACACTGACCATACTCTTTGGCCAGGACGGAATGCATCCCTCCTCGTCTTGAAAGATTTGCAGCCCAGTAAGTCGGAGAAAACAAATAGGCCTAGCGTGGGTATTCTTCAAAAATAAATACCGGGCTACCTATTTGCCCAAAGAAAAAACTGCTGGGTTGGTCATGTTGTTAGACGGGCCAGAGAGACCGCACAACCCAGTTTATAGCCTGCTCCTCCGAATTACTACTCAAAAAAAAGTTGTGCAATTCTGTCATTAAATGACTACATGTTGAAAATGATGTGGGTCCCAGATATCAGCAGGGTGGATTAGAGTAAAAAACGAGGGGTGCATCTGAGTAGTAAAAGAGGCGCTTGCTTGTGTTCGGGAGTGGACCTGGTGGGTCTTTACTGTCATACTCACAACTACAGTTCTTTCCTGATTCACTATGTTGACAGGGACCATTTCAAAAAAAAACTATGTTGACAAGGCCAGACGGCAGCACTGTGGCGAGCGCACCAAGGCGGAGGATAAAGTGCTATTGCCAATGTGCTGGGCTGGGTTGGACATTCTTATTGAAAAATAAAAATGGACCGGAACTATTTACGACGTTGACTACAATTTGCATGGGTCCGCTAGTTGCAAGAAGAAAATGCTGGGAGAAAGAAGATTGGTCGCTATCTTTGCCTAAGAATAATATCGACTGAATGTAACAACACTATCATAGGAAATAATATCCTCCTGTTAAATCGTGAATTTAAAGAACTGGTGCATGAGCATTTAGCTTTATTTATTTATTTACTTATTTATGTTTAGGGGACCATGAGCATGTATCTGGGATGGATTCATGTGAGAGCCTCCCTTCCAGTTAATTGTGGGCTCCTCTATTGAGCCTTCATCAGTGGGATGCGTGTTATCAACAAGTGGAAAATGTGTTCCGTACGAAAAAATAGTATGCAATACGTACGGTACGGGGCACTAAGGATCGAACCGTGCAACGACTTCCAAAACATTGTGTTTGTCATTCTAACAACACATTTATTCAACCAACAGACGAAATATACTACCGATTGTACATTCAAAACAGCAGCAGCAACAACCAGGGTTGGGGGTGCAATAGAAGCAGTAAGCAGGCCAGAAGAGTGAAGACGCAGCTCTCTCTTCCAAATCAAACATCAGCCATTATTACAAAAGGGCTACCAAAAAAGAACAAGTGTATGCATCAAACTAAATAAAGATCCTACTACATCAAGTGTACGCATCCAACTAACTGGCTCAGTTAGACGTTACTATTTATTACGCTGTGGAGATTGGCTGACGGCTTGAACCAGATGGGTGCCTGACGGGGGAAACTCCAGCCAGCAGGTTGAAGTCTGATACTTGCGACCCTCTCTCCTACTTTGGGCTGCAGAGCGTGGCGGCACATATCAGGGTATGGTGCATGCAGAGACGCATGGTATGCTGTGTACACACAGTTTTGCCTGATGAACGAAACCGCGCTGCCATCATGATCCTTGCCGTCGGTTATCTCCTGGTTAATCGGATAATTCAGTCCGACAAATAGAGAGCATGTACCAAGGCTACTTGCCAGCCTCCAGTCAAAAATAACTGAAGGCCTAAGAAGCTGGGATCCTGCTCAAAAACCTTGCAGTGACTGTGATTGTGTTCCGCGAAACAACACGTCTGGTACATGCGAACGATCATCAATCGTTCGTCATCGTCTAATCAAGCCAGGAACCACCGGCAACTGCCATGCCGCTTTTCTTTGAAAGGTTCTGGGATTAGGAAGGGTAGGGACACCAGGGGGCCTACAACATCATATCAAGTTGGAGTCAAATAAAAAAGGGCACTTGATGTAGTCAATCTTCAGAACAGCATGTTATGAGCAAGAATATTTTTCAGTAAATGTTGACAGTAATATAAGAAATCCATCATGATATCATAGGAAAGTAACATACTGCTGTAACAGTCGTTTGTAGCGATGACTGGAGTAGGCCAGCAATACGCCCAGCCATAGAAGGAGTTTACAGCGTAAATGAAGCCCTTGTGTTCAATGGCATCAGAGAACCATGGAGGATGTATGATCCTGCGATGGACATGCAGATTTATCCACTTACCGCAGTGACCTGTCAGAATAGCGAGACCGCGGTTGAAGAATGGAATTAGCCTGAAGTCTTCATAATTCATAGATCTTGTGGGCACTTTGCAGATTACAACCTTAAGCAAATCAAATTTGGTATCATGTTGTCTACTGTAAGATTTTGTTAGATTTTGGGATCTTGTGGGCCGCGGTGCCAAAGCAGTGCAGTGTTAATCAAAGGAAGGGGGGTCAATCGCCAGGTGTAGACCTCCACAAGCATCCAGCTGTCGCGACCGTCGATGAGCACCATCCAAGATGTGTTCATGCCGACCCAGTACATACCGTTAATGTAGTTGAGGGTGACGGGGATCAGACTGCAGTCAAGGGGGTTGATGCTTGCCACCCTACGATTGTTATGATGCATGACACACCGTTTCTGAAGATCAGGCGGCATCAGCAAGCAAGGAGCTGGCTTAAAAAGCTCCGTCCTGGGGGCTCTGAGTAAATGGTACAACCCCGACTAGCACGCGGCGAGCGGCATGGTACTGAGATTTTCCACACGTGAAACAATGAGCTTGATTACCTCTGTGGGGAGCGAATTCCAGCCACTCTTTTGGCGGACGCTGCTCGGTTCTGCCATTGTTAGTGCTTGGGTTTCGGACGAGGGGGCGAGACGCCTTAGCGGGGATGGAAGATTGGACGAGATTATGTGCGGACAAAGATGGAGAAGCGAATATGTGCTGCGGGAAGTGGATAGGTGATGATGACTACAGCACGCCGCTTGACTTACAAGACACATACCAGCAGCGTAGGGTCATATCGATGCCAGAAAACTTGCTTGAGTGATCACAGTACTGGTACTCCCTAGTCCCTACAGTACCTACTACTATGCCCTAACTTGCTTGAGTAGAGTAGGACTCTGCTCTACTACTAGCACCGGAGGAGTAGTATATTCCAATCTAAAATAGTTACAAACTTCAATGCTCGAGCGTGTAATGACTACGAACCGCCATCGGTGCTAACTCCAATCCCCAGCAAACGTTCGTTGGGAGACATGGCAGTTGCAAACGCCCGCGACGTAGTTACAGTACGTGTGTAAGGGTGGCGGTTTTGTAAAATACTATGGCTTAAAAATAGGCCAACGTCGGGTGGAAATCTGACGGTTACGTGGGATTCGCCAGGATTGAGCTCGTGCCGAACAATCACCAGATATCATTACTAAAAAAAGGTTAAAACACCTGGGGCTATAACTTGTACCGGCTGACCACTAACAATGATACTAACATAGTTGTAAAATGGTCAAAGACCGTGTCTACATGGTGTTTGGAATTATATGCAAAAAAATTTGCAAGATGCACGTGCATTGCATGGCACACCATCATCACCAACTCGGTTTTTTCTCTACTCCTACTCCTATAAAAGACTCAGTTGGTGATGATGGAGGCGAGGAGGCGTGTTCAGCCGGGAATGCAGTGAACGGCGCAGTACTATTCGATTTGTTATAAAAAACAAAGAAGAGTAGTAGAGATAGAGATAAGAGTAGAGATAGAGACTTAGGGAGGAGCACCATCTACTGCTTCATGTGCTACTCCTGCGCTCCATTCGGCGGCCGCAACGTCCCCTACAGCCACTCCCTCCTGGCTCCATTCGGCCGGCACTGTTGAAATTTGGGGAGCGCACTCTCGCGACTACTGACAGCCATGACTTCACCGACGACGACTTCTTCCCTGACCTCGGCAACCTCTTCCTCAATGACATGGGCGACAACCTCAACACCAACGGTGCTGCACCCGTTGCACCGTATGTGTTTCTGTCCTTCCTGTTCGAAATCATGGTAGAATTCATGTTTCTACTTTGTATCCTACTAGATTCTATCTGTTCATCTACTATCCTAGTCCACGTGATTAGTTTGATCTCTGTTATAGCCTTCATGATTTATTTTGTGCTTATTCGGATTAAATCTTGTAGTAACTTGCTCATATATTCAACTGGCGCAACGTCCCCTACAGCCACTCCCGTTTCGTGGACAGCCTGGTCGATACCTCCAAGGAGCCCTTCGTCTACTGCTATGAGTGCTCGATGCCATTTTGGGGCTCGCCGGCGGACATCGTGCATCACCTCACGGATGCGTGCATCGGTCACTATGGCCCTTGGCGGAGAACATCAAGTACGAGACGTGCTACCCGTTCACCATGCCGGAGTCGCCGGAGGATCACCGTTGACTACTAGTCTCAGAGGAGGACGGAAGCATCTTCCTCTTGATCATGGGCACCGGCGAGGCCCGCGCAGGCCGCCGCCTCGTCTCTGTAGTGTGCATCAGGGGCGACGCCGCTGACGCTGACACTGACACGAGGCTGATGTACGGGTGCGTGCTCACTGTTACTACCCCTCCGAGGTACGTGGGTGGGGACACCGACTCCATCATGCTGACTAGGACTGTGCAGAGCTGGGACCTTCCCACCGATGTGGACATGGAAGATGCATGGTATGATTTATCCCCCAACGCAGTGCACGGGGACTCCAAGAAGGTTCACTTGGACATATGCATTATCAAGTTAAATGTTGATCATTAGTCTTCGCTCAGTGTAATCCGTTGTCTAAGCATGTGGAGACTTCCATGCATGATCTTGCTCTATTGGAGTATCGCGCATGAATAAAAGTGTATCCATTTATAGTTTAGTCTTTTACTACAGTACTGGTGAAAGACTTACTATGAACCATTTCTTACATCTCCTCTGCCCCTTCCAAGTCATCCTGATTTAATCCCTCCGTCTAGGTGTATAAGGGCATGGTTAATACTTAATAGTATAGCCAACTGTTGACTCTAAGAAAGTGCAATGTCATCTGTAGCCAACATGTATAACAATTGATACTCAAAAACTAATTCTTAAAGATCATTTCTTGCAAAGCACAATAAGTGTTATTTCTTCACAAGTTTTGGATGCAGGTTGAACAGTTGAACGCTTTTGTTTGCAAAAGATACCTTTTTATCTATTTCACCCGTATGTTTATGAGCTCTTGAGATGAAATAATATCCGAAGAAACCTATCGATACCCGTTACACATGAGATGACCCCCACATCCTTTGTCAAAATAAACAACTCCCCGGTCAATGCATTTCACTCTTCCGTGCAACGCACGAGCACCTTACCACTGCAGATCAGTACGACCAAAAATTGAGCTAACATTATATATAGTATGATAAATGCTGATGCATGTCACCTGAAGTTATATCATTGAAAACTATGTTCAAATACAAATCCAACAATATAGTTTTTGTTGACATGCACTAACATTTTGTCAGTTAAATCTTCAGTCAAATTCAATGGGGGACTAATAAATCACGACGATGTAGTACAAGTGTAGAGGGCGGCGCTGTACGGGAGTCTCACCTCTCACCCCGCTCGTGGCGCGATAGTAAAGCCGTCATATCACAAAACCCAACCACTGCCAGTAATAAGTGGCCTGGTAAAATAAACAGACAAGCAACCATCACATCCCTCCGTCTTTTTTGCATTTCATCTCTCTGCATTTACTTTCTCCGGTTCATCTCGCACACTCCTAGTATCCCTAGCTACTACTCCTAGGGCCAGTTCTTTTGGCGGCTTAAAAATAAGCCATCTTTTCCCCAGCTTTTCCCATAAGACTAGTCACATTGGAGAGTAACATTAAGGCGCCTCACTCATTTATTTGGGCTTCAAAACTACTACTAGTACCTCCGTCCTGGTTTATTCGTCACCATTGCAATTTGTGATAAATTTTGACCAAAGATTTAACTGATAAAATGTTAGTGCATGTGACATGCACAAACATTTCATTAGTTAAATTTATGATCAAAATTTGACGCAGATTACAATGGGGACCAATAAATCGGGACGGAGCTAGTAGCAATGGGTTTACTACTAATCTAGAAGCCTAAACGAACTGTCCCCTGGTACTCCTACTAGTAGTACTAGTACTCAAGTTGGAATTCCAATTACACGGCACAACTTGTTAGGCAAAAAATTCGATACAGGGTGTAGGAAGCAGTTTGGGAATTTGGATGCCTTTCCGACCAGTGAGATACTCCGTACAAAGTACGACAGAGAAATAACCACAGAGAAGGAAGCTAAAAGTAAATAATCAAACGAGCATTTTTGCATTTGTTTTGCATTGAATCGTTTCACAAGCTTGACTAGTGATGTTTTTCTACTTTTACAAAAACCACATCGTAATGTTAAAACATGCATTTGCACATACATAAGTAATAGTTGTACTCCCTCCGTCTAGGTGTATAAAGTCTTCCCTCCTTCTTGGTCATGGTGCACAACCAAAGATGACTTATTCACCTGGATGGAGGGAGTAGCACAGTAAAGTTTGTGCTATATGCACCTACTTACAAAATGCGTACAGATACACAAGGTTTCCAAACTTCCCCTCTTACATACTTAATTAAGGATGCTAATAATTCCTGAATGTTTGGGATTTATCATTTGCGTCCCAAAACTAATGAGATCACCTTACCAAACTAAATTATACTCCTACTAAAAGCCACAGTGCCCGCAGGAGCACTTGCGGCGTGCCACGAGTGCCCTGGTGGACGGTCGTTTCCCAGCGCACCGACACAATGCCTCTTCCTCAACCTCGCAACTCGCGAGGTGCTGATTGGCGGCTTGCCGGCGGGCGAGCGCCAACTAACCGGTGTGGTGATCCGGCGCCAAGAGGTACTCCTCCTTGCTGGAAGCATGCACCCGGTCCACGTACCGCCAAGCGTAGATGAGGCGCTTGGGCCCGACTCTGCACTCAGGGCTTTGGCACGGGCGTCCTCCGCCACCCTCACGGCCCTTGCACGAGCCTTCTGCCAAAGAGCTAATTGCCTGACTCTCTCGGACGTGACATAGACCTGTCAGGCAGCTTGCCCCGAGGCACGCTTCTCTTCCTCGACCTTCTTCTCTGCCTCTATTTTGGCGTGCCCTGCTGGCGGCAAAGCCTCCCACATGGCGACATCCATTTCTTTCCAAAGCTCCTCAAGGCTGGGGGGGGGCTCGGCAGACGGCGCGACGTTCTCCTTGTAGCTGGGAGCCGACGCGTCCTCCTACGCGCATTCTCGCGAGATTGGGAACGACGACGCGTCCACCTCGACGTGTCGCGGCGAGGAGTGGAACACCGACGCGTCCTCCTCGACTGGTGGCGGCGTGGAACGGAACGGCGACGTGTGACCGTCCGGACGGTGCAGCAAGGGGCGCCTAGGGCTTGGGAGGGGCGATGTCATGGTGGTCGACGTGAGAGGGAGGGGGAGGAGATAGCGATGAACGTGAGCGTTCTTCCGAATGCCGTGGGAGGCGCAGTATTTATAGCGAGCAATGGCACACCTACATAAGATATGGACTGAGCTGCACTGACTTAACTGCTGGTCCAGTTGCATTACTGACATGTGGGCTGGACCCCTGTTGGGCCCACATGTCAGTGACCCAACGCACCTGTAGTTAAGTAACTGAAGCAGCCTCCCAGAAGATATGTTGTGTGATTAACGTAATAGCTATGTGGGCACATTTGTTGGAGTAAATTACAGGGGAGGGAAGGGGTGGAAATATTGCTGGTCACAACGGATTGGACGAGCGCGGGGGGAGGAGAGTCATGCATGCAGATTTGTTTCCACACGGGGTGGAGTGGTGGGACCGCCGGAGGGAGAAGGAGAGTCTGGCACGCATATTGTTTCCACACATGGAGAGGAAAAGATTTGGAGACGAACGGGCTTCCGGTAGGTATGGGGAATGGTGCATAATAAGTCATCTTGCATGTCGGGCTAGGTATAGTCTCAAGTCATTAAAAACATACACACCCCACACATGTTCATATTCCAAGGTGCACTAAATTATTGCATGCGATGATTAAGGCTGGGCATAATGGTGGTATCTTAGCTGGTATCATGCACACGGGAATAACAAACATGCTGATGTGGCAAAGAACTAAAGAAGAGAGGGGGGTTAGAGTAACTAGTGTTCATGCATGCATTGGTAAACACATTTTTTGTGAAGAACGACATCATTAGTTGAGTACTTTTGCAGACTACAAAAACTATTCCACCGCCTCTATCTTGCTAAGAGTAGGTGAAAATATTGAATCGAGCCCTTTAAACTACTAGAAGGGAGGTAGTAGTACTCTAAATAGCTAACCTTGTTAAAAAAATGAGACCAACCCAAGGGCTAACCCTCGTTGGCATTTTTTTATAGGACAAACTCCGCGGCCACCACGCGTCCAAGCCGGGACTTGAACTTGGGTGGGCTGGCAGCAACCTCACCTGCCTAGCCAACGGGTCGACGCCCCGTTCTCAAATAGCTAACCTTGTTGTGATGACAAGATAGGACATGGCACGCACCTGGACGGAGGAACTAGTTTGCATTGTGCATTTAAGTTTTGTCTGGAGTCAATGTACCTCTACTTTGACCAAACTTATAGAAAAATGTATCAACATTCACAATGTCAAATCAATATTTTTATACTCACTATAAAACATAGTTCTTATACTCATTATAATCAGTATTGTAGATATTGATATTTTTAGTATAAATTTGGTCAAACACTTTGCAAACGGTTAACGGAAGTAAAAAGGACCAGAGGGAGTATCATGCATGTGGAGTAGGCAAAACAAATTGATCATTTATAGCCGGTCGAAATCTCAATGGGCACGACCACGCGAGGGAGGCAAAGGTCCTGGGAGGCGCAACGGTTGACGGAATTAAGCGAAGTTACATCCACGCGCCGGCATGGCGTGCGAACAGGCAGAAGCTATACCGTCAGGCCTACGATATGGGTCTACTAGACATGACATCTAGTGGGTCCGCATAGTTCTCGAGAACTCTTTGGGGGCTTGCAGCCATTTATCCACCGGGCAAGCCAGCAACCCCATGCCGTTCGCACGCCCTACTCGTCCCTGTCTTCTACTAGTACAGTACCTTACAACAGTTTGCTCCCAGTCATCCCGTTCTTTTACATTACACCGGTTCAACTTCTCCTAACCCTCCTCCAAAATCCATGGCCTCCCAAATCTCCATGGTCTCTGCTGAGTACTAGGTTACAGCCATCACCGGCGATGAGTTCATCATCATCTACACACGTGGATCCGCGACGGTGAAATCATGCCTTGCTCGCTTCCTACGCATGTTCAACAATTCAACGGATGAGTGGGTCGCTTGTCACACCCTAGCCAGTTCATGCATTAGAGTGTTGCATCATGTCTATTTTTCTCAACAGAAACTTGAAATGGGGATGACAGAACCCCCAGCCCCCTCTGAAACAACTAGGGTTTACTAAAAATATTTTCAATGAACCTGAAATGCCCTTCTAAAATGTCCATCATTTTTGCCTTGGTTCAGAACCTCTGCCAAAAGTGGTGCACAATTTTCTAGGTCATCCTAAGGTCTTTGAATTAAATCATAAGTATTTGAGTTTGGGCATTTAAATAATATAAATTATTTTAAATGCTCAAATAATCCCAAACTAAAATGTTCCATGCTGGATATATTACAGTTAATGGCCATGAGCAGTTTGGTGAATTTTGGAGTTGTTTAGGTATTTTTAGTAAGTCCACAAAGTTACAGAATAAATAAAAAAGATAAATAAAAAGAGAGAGAGGGAACTAACCTGGCAAGCCACCAGCCAGCCCACTAGCCAGCCCACTAGCCAGCCCACCTAGCCGGCCCAGCCCAGCAGCCGCTCCAGCGAGCTGCTTGCCTTCGCCGGGCAGGCAGGCAGGTGCTCGACGGCGGCACCAGCGCGCGCCACGCAGCTGCCCGCCGCCCTGCTTCCTCCCCTCGCCTCTCTGCTGACCGGTATGAGCTCCACGTCGTGCCCCGAACCCCCTGGACACCTCACTCGCTCACCTGCCTCTCTCCCTCGCTCCATGGCCGACGCCACCGTAGCCGCACCGTCGCCGTAGTCGCGCTCTCCGTCGTCCTTGCATTGTGCCGTCGTGTCCAGGAGCTCCGCCGCCCTCCTCTTCGTCGAGCTAGCCGAGCCCCGAGCACTCGCTTGCCCCGAGGCCTCTACACCGACCTCACCCGACTCCGCCATCGCTGGGGATCCCCTTCGCTGTCGCCGCTGCACCAGCTCGTCCCCGACCGCGCCGTCTACTCCGTCGAGACCGCCGTGAGCCCAGCTACCTCTCCCCCCTTTCCTCTCTCGCTCTCGAGCCCCGTAGAAACTGCACGTAGCTCACCCGCACGCGCCACCGCGGAGCTCGTCGCCGACGTGACTCCGGCCACCCAAAGGCCACACCACCATGTCCAACGCACTCACCGCACTCGTAGGAACCCGTAGCACCTCACCATGAGCCTCGCCGTGTCCCGTAGCCTCGGGTTCATCATCACCCGAACTTCGGCGACCGCCAAAGTCATTGCTGGTGCCGTTTCCGGCCACCCCGAGCTCAACCAACACCACCAAGAGCTGCGGCTTGCTCCCAGCTACACGTAGATGCCCTCCGTCGCTCATTTGGTCGCCGGAATGCACAAAACCACTCTCGCCGCCGCGTTCGGCCTCGCCGGTGGCTAAACGCCGGTGAGTTGACCCTGTTGACCCCTTGTTTGACCACGGGTGGGCCCAGTTTGACCCCCCTGGGTCAATGACAGGTGGGGCCCAGCCCTGTTAACTAATCAGGATTAGTTTTAATTAATATTTAGTTAAGCTAATTACACTGACACACGGGACCCACTAGTCAGGGTTGACCTGGACTATTCCGTTGACCGCTGACGTCATTCTGACGTAATGCTGACGCAGTAATTTATTTACTGGAATTATTATTACACAGGAAATTCCAGTAAATACCACAAACTTCAAAAAATCATAGAAATTAATCTGTAACTCCAAATGCAAAGTTTTATATATGAAAAATGATCAGAAAAATCCAATCTATCCATCTGTACCGGTTTCATGCATGTTTAAACAATTTAACCTGCTGTTTAGTGAAGAACAAGATAAAGCACTTATAAGGGCCATTTATGAGTTTGAAACTTGAATCTTTGATTCAAAATGGTTCAAACCCATCTGGTCTTAGTTGCATTAGCCCAATACACTCATTTTGCCATGTTTCATGCAACATCATTTTGTTGCATATTGTTTGGTGATGTTTGTGTATCGGTGCTCTTTGCGGCAGGTTCTGCCTCCGAGGAGTACCACGGTTACCCTAACGAAGAACAATACCAGTGCATCGACCCATCAGGCAAGCAACCAACCATTTGATCATATCGATACAATCCCATGTTCTTGCTTCTGCTCCCTTTTACTGCATTAAGACAACTCGTTTCAAACTGCTGTGTGCTATGGTAGTTGAACCCATTTCCTCTGCATGACCTGCATTGCCACAGTAACTAGATGAAACCCACTAGCATGTGTAGGAGTTGATTGAGGCATATGTATGTGTTGTTCCTACCTTGCTATGCCTGCTATGCTTAGAGTCGTGTCAGGTCTGGTTCATCTAGGTGATGGGCTAGAGTGAAATGATCATGCCGGTAATGAGAGTGTTATGTTGAACATGATTTGGTAAAGGTATCGATGAGAGGCCATGTAGGAGTACATGGTGGGTTGTTTCATTGAAACCGACCTTAAGCACCGAGATCTGTATGTGTGATTTAAGATTCAACTACTACCATGCATTGGGCCCTGAAATATGACCCCGCTCGACTTCTTGTTCACCCTAGTTCTCTGTCCAGGAGTTGCAAGTAGTTTCTGGTGTTTGTAGCTTACTGGAGGCCGTGGACAGTGCTGACCGCGGGGTGGGCTGTGATGCGGTAGGTACGTGGCACGGTGTACCGGATACCCGTTAGGTATCTCGGGAACCCTGTACACATCGTTCGGGGCCGTATGTGGAAACCTCGACCGGACTCCCTGCGGATGGAACCTGGATAGGCGATAAACCTGGACTAGAGACTTAGGCGTTTAGGTAGGTCGTGGTCTACACCCACGTCGGCTTTCGCTCGAAGTCTGCCGAGCACATGTCATGTGCAGACGCTAAGTGGTGGAAACATGTATGAAGAAGTACACCCCTGCAGGGTTAACATTATCTATTCGAATAGCCGCGTCCGCGGTAAAGGACTACTTGGTTGCCTATACAGTTCATAGACAAGTAAATGGATACTACTAAAAATCTCAAGATAAGCATGAGTGCCGAGGATGGCTCTTCTGTAGGAAGACGGAGGTGGATCCTCGGTAGTGTATTGAAGTGGTGTGTAGTGGACTCGTGTGCGCAAAACCATTTCAAGTTGGTGTCTCGTAAGATAGCTTAGCCAAGAGTCAAAGCTGGGTTGCTGCAATAACCCCACCAACCCTTCTTGATAATGTGCATGTATGTAGGATCTGCTGTAAGTCTTGCTGAGTACCTTTGTACTCATGTTGCTTTAAATTACATTTTTTCAGAAGACGCTGCAACCCCTTCTGATGGGTTCTTTGTAGACGTTGACATCGATGAGTAGACTGAGGCCCAGGTGGTGATCCTGAGCTTGTGAAGGACCATGTAGTATAGCCAGGCTTCCCCAAGCCTCTTTTATTTTACTAGTTGTCTGTACTCAAAAAAGTTACTTCCACTGTTGGCTTGTATGCTTGTATGACTTGAATGTTGGGTCGTGTGACCCATACTTGTGTGTATGCTATCTATGGCTCTCTGAGCCTTTAAATAAGGTACTTGTGTCGTAGAGTCATGTTGTGATGCCTTGTTGTATTTGCACATATCGAGCATATTGTGTGTATGATTGAAATGCTTGGTATGTGTGGGATCTGACTATCTAGTTGTTTATCCTTAGTAGCCTCTCTTATCGGGAAATGTCTCCTAGTGTTTCCACTGAGCCTTGGTAGCTTGCTACTGCTCCGAAACACTTATGCTGGCCGGCATGTGTCCTTCTTTGTTCCTGTGTCTGTCCCTTCGGGGAAATGTCACGCGATGGATATCGGAGTCCTGTTAGCCCGCTACAGCCCGGTTTACCGGAGTCCTGCTAGCCCAGTGCTACAGCCCGGATTCACTTGATGATGACCGACACGTTCGATGCTGGGTCATGGATGCCCGTCCCTGTAAGTCTGTGCCACTTTGGGTTTACGACTAGCCATGTTATCCCGGGCTCCTTACCATATGGATGCTAGCGACACTATCATATACGTGTGCCAAAAGGCGCAAACGGTCCCGGGCAAAGGTAAGACGACACCTGTGGGAATACTGTGCGTGAGGCCGCAAAGTGATATGAGGTGTTACATGCTAGATCGATGTGGCATCGAGTTGGGGTCCTGACATCGCTGGGCTAGATATTGTGTACACCACAGTCCTGGAAAGAGAGAAGATAAGGAGGAAGAGAAGAAGAAGACCGCCGTGATCCAGGTTTGCGTACATAACGTGAGCTTGGTCTACCACATATGCCATGCCGGCGTTGAGTGCCAGGATTTTAAGAACTTCCTCAAGGACGAAAGCATGAAATTCGTTACTGTAGACTTTAGGAATGACAGGGATGTCCTGCGTCAGATAGGCCTCATTGTAGGCCAGCCCTTTGATCTCCAGAGGGCAAGGCTGGTGTCCTCCTCTCAGCCTTCAATGTTGACCCTAGTAGTAGCCATGATTGATCCTTCGTACGCTAAACTGAAGAAACCTCACCACGAGTTTCATCATGCATGGGAACCAAAGACATCAGATGAAGATCACATCTTGTACGCAGCAATGGATGCCTACCTTTGTTTAAATATCTACAAGGGTTGGATGAAGAAGAAGAGCCCAGTGTCCGGTTCAAGCAAATAAGCGTCAGTGAAGAGGAAGAGGAAGAGGGACGAGGACGAAGTCAAGGACGTGGACTCGGACTCCGGGTAGGTGGCAGTGTCGTCGCTCATGCTGGTTCTACCGCAGTGTCAAGTGGACTAGTTGCTTAGTTTATTTTCAAGGGTGTGTTGTGCTGAGGCCCCAGCAGAACTATGTTTATGTTCTTTCTCGTTATTTAAACTCTTTAGTACGTACAGTAGTACTAGTACTATGTCTTACTATTGTTCTTCTTGCAGTTGGTACTACTGCTATCTTCGTGTTCCTACTGTACTTAATATGTTCATACTAGTAGTATAATTTGGGTCAGTCGATTTGTGAAAGAAGTTAGACGGAGCGAAGGAAGAAGACGGCAGAGAAGCTACCCCAGTATCTATATTAGGGTGGCAGGGTGCCCATGATCTATCTTATGAGTCTTGGGTGTGGAATGCAGTTCGCCGGAAAAAATGGATCGTGCCCGGAGTTAAAAGGATGGCGGGGGTGGGGGGAGCATGGCGGTGGCAGGCGGTTCAGGGGAGGGCGGGGCGGCGGCAGCAGGCGGTTCAAGGGAGGGCGGGGCGGCAGCGGCATGCGGTTAGGCGTGTGGCGGGTGTGGGAGTCCTGGATAAGGGGGTATCCGGACAGCCGGACTATATACATCGTCCGGACTATAGAAGCGTCAAGATACAAGACTCAAGACTTCGGCTCGTGTCCGGATGGGACTCTCCTTTGCGTGGAAGACAAGCTTGGCGATCCAGATATTATGTTTCCTTCCTTCTAATCCGACTCCATGTAAACCCTAGCTCTCCGGTGTCTATATAAACCGGAGAGCATGGTCCTTAGAAGGCCGATCACAATTACAATCATACCATCATAGGGTAGCTCTTAGGGTTTAGCCTCTACGATCTCGTGGTAGATCTACTCTTGTATTCCACATATCTTCAATATTAATCAAGCAGGAAGTATGGTTTACCTCCATCGAGAGGGCCCGAACCTGGGTAAACATTTTGTCCCTTACTTCCTGTTACCATCAGCCTAAGACACACAGATCAGGACCCCCTACCCGAGATCCGCCGGTTTTGACACCGACAGCGGGCTGAGAAGATGAACCGTGCATCAATTTCGGAGGTTGAAGAAGCCCTTCTAGCCATCCATGTTGCATCAAACGGCTCACAAGAGTCGACTGACCCAAATTGCTCCTTCAGATTGCAGGATCCACGTGGCATTCAAGGTCTCGAAGGTAGATTCTGCGTCCGCATTCGGTTTGCAGGCTCGACGCGCGCGCGATCGGCTTCCGCCGCGGCAGCCACCATGCGTGCCTCCTCCGCGCGGGCGGAGACGACAATGACACGCTAGTTCCTCCTCATCGACGTACTGGAGCGCGCACTCGTCCTCCTCTTCATACGCTGCGTGCATAGACACGGCTCCACCAGCTGCTCACATGCTTGGCAGTGCGTCGGCATCGCGAGGAGGGACTGCAAACAACGTGAGCGGGCAAGCCTTCGGCTTCATGGCACAGGGATGGCAGCGACACGGAGGTGATGGGCGAGAAATTGTTGGCCGGAGCAGAAGGGCGCCGACATGCGCAACGGCGGTGGCGGCATATTGATGAGTGCACGTATGGGAGCTTTGTTTTGTTTCATATATAGGGTTGGTCAAACATAAAAAGAAAACCGTACTAGTACACGTAAACATTAGACTTAGGCAGCGCTTTTATTAGTTACCACAGCCATGATACGGAATCCTGTGCAAGCGTATGAACCATGGCCGCGCGGTTGATCGAACGGTGCGTCACCATGTCGCGCTCGAAGGACATCCACCGAACCTTTTTGTGTGTGTGAATACAATCCCCGAATATTACTCAACTTTTTTTCCCAGAAAATTTCTTGACACTACAATATTTCCATATATTTGAATTTAGCTCCGGTTCGTGTTTATTTGGATTTGGACGTTTTAGGTGCGCCCTAGGTTTTTTTTAATACTGATTTTGTGTGTGTGACTGAGAGAGAACGTGTGTATGTGTCCATATGTGTGTTGTGGCGGAAGGGAAATGTGGATACGGTGTGCGTGTGATAGAGACATAGAGAGGTGTGAATGTGCAAATGATCATGCATGAGTGATACATAGACAGATGCCGTTACAATGTGTATACATGAGAGAACGGTCTTCTATTTTACTTGTGTGTGTGTGAGAGAGAGAGGAGCATCCGTAACACAACAACCATCTCTCTCGATTCATCCATCCCTCGCACGATCGCACGTAACACATGCATCAACACGCACATTTTGACACCCTCGCCGGCCCCTGCCCACCTCAAGGCCCGCACATTGCTCTCTATCTTAGACGCACAATCTCTTCGTGAATACCCTGTTTAGCATGTAGCTTTCCATCACATACACACACATTTCTCTCCTTAGGTCTGTTTTCTCTCAATCTCTCTCTCTCTCTCTCTCTCACACACACACACACATAGCACATCACATCACACACACACACACACCCTCCCCCGAGCACACAATTCATCCCCATCCAAGGTTATATGGCGACCACTCTCGCTTGTGCTTCTCTGCACCCCAGCATGCACAACACCTCAATCTTCAAAAAGGGCATCCAGGAGATCAAAGACGGCGACAACACTGCACTAGAGAGTGCGGGGCCATTTGGAAGCAGGATGATGTGACGATGGTTGACTGACTCCTCCCCCACCCTCTCTCTCTCGCACAAAATTACCAATCCCTCTCTCCCCGCACAAAATTATCAATCCCTCAACCCACGAGATCCTTCCCCTCTCGTCCATGTTTTTTCCAGCTCTCTCATCAAACATGATGTCTCTTCTCCTTCCACGTGTACAGAATCCGGATGCACATGCATCTCATGTATATTACATGTCTCCATATTTCTCATAGACCTAACTTCTTCCTCTCTCTTTCTCTATCTATCTCTCTCTGTCTCATTAGGTTTGTCTCCTACTCTCTCATCCACATACATACAATATTTCCCACCCTATCCGCTCCATCTTCGCAAGCTCTTTCTGCACGTTTCATTCACACATTGGGATATGTTCAAAATATTGCTTTTATAATGGCTGATGTAGAGTTATGGTTGGTTTTGTTGCATCCTACAAAGTGATAACTATGAAATACATTTAGATTCTCATTTGACTGGGATTATGTTAGTTTGAGCATGTTGTGAAGTACTATAACCTCGTATACATCTTGGAATTTGACAATGATTGTAACTATTGAATTGTATAGACCATTACATTCAAAGTTAGTAGCCTAATATATTTATTTCACAATTTCAACAAATGATTAATTCACTACAAACTAAGAAAACAAATGTGTACTCCCTCCGTTTTTATTTAAGTCCGCGTATTAGCATTGGTCAAAGTCAAGTTTTGTAAACTCTCAAAAAGTTTATAACAAAAAATACTAACATATACAATAACAAATAAATACCATTAGATTCGTTATTGAATGTACTTTCACATCATACATATTTGTTATGGTAAATGTTTATTATTTTCTATAAACTTGGTCAAACTTTAGGAAGTTCGACTTCGGTCAAACCTACTAATATGCAGAGTTTACTAGTACTACTCGCTAGTTGCTTAGCCGAATCACCCAACACTCCACACGGGGAGTTCAGTGTCACAAAATTTTGAGGTCGGCGGGAAAATCTCTCACGACCCTGATTTGAGCAGTGGGAAGTTACCATCATAGCCTTCGAAACAGGCCTACGGATGACGCTTCGGTGGGGGCTGTTTTCGTAACTTCAGGTTCACCCTACCCAGAGCCAACCCCAACCCGCACCTAGAGTAGTACACCTGAATACTCCCCATTTTCTATCCCCGTCGCAAAATGCACTTCTCCACGGCACCGCAACCATGCTCCTCCCCTTCTACATCACTACACTCGTCCACCGCAGCGCATCTACCTCATCGACGACCTCGTACGCCGCACTGGAGTCGGTCCACCATTGTCGTCGTACATGGAGCCTCTTACCCGGCACCATCTTCCACGGTCTCGGATCTACTTCCCAGAAGCCGACGCCAAGCGCAGAAGCACCATCATCGTGGACAATGAACTGACTCCCGTTGTCGACCAGGACTCACAAAGTCCGTTGCGACCATTGTTCTCCTCCTTGATTGGTAATGTGTGTATTGAATCACTTAGCAGCACATGTGCAGTTCCAATTTTGTTCATACCTACCCTTCAAATTTCCTGGGTGCTATTGTTCCCGTAGAAGTAATTGGTTATAGCCTCCATTGTCCAACAGAATATCAGCTTGTAATTGTGTGTTTCTCCTGTATCGCGCTATGCTTGGGTACGTTTATCATCTGCAACCAGTAGTGTGGCAAATAATGGAAAGTTTTTTAGAACTAGCAAGATGCCCATGTGTTGCATGCATCAAGATGCATTTGTATGAGTAGTTTATCTTGTGGGAGAAAAGGGTGAACGAGGGAAGGCCTTATTTGCAATTCTGGAGAGGGGTGTGGGTATCTTTTTGCAAAATTGCCATTGTTTCCTTCCTATCTGTCAGATATAAATCGGACGGCCTGTATTACAGGATGGCAGGCACACCATCATCACCAACTCTGTTTTCTTATAAGACGTAGAGAAAAAAAACGTAGAGAGTAGAGAAGTAGAGATAAATATAAAATATAAAATAAATATAACAGTAGAGAAGAGAGTAGAGATAGCAGAGACGTCGGGAAAGGATCACGCACGCGCGGGAAAAAGTGACCGGGCGTGCGCTAGTTTTGGCGCGCAGCGTCTGGCGCGCTTTATAAAATCCAACGCCCTCCCACCGCTCTGTGCCTTACCACCGCTCTCTCCCCACTCTGTGCTTCGCTACCGCTCTCTCCCCTCTCTTTCTCGCCATGCCGCCGCCGCGCCACCATGCCGCCGCGTCGCCGGGAAACTTGGGGATACCGCGGCGTCCTCGCGCGCCCCACCGGTGGCTTCTCCGCCGAGATCAGGTTCCGCAAGATGCACCAAGGCCTCAGGAGTTTCGACACCGCCAACGAGGCCAGCCGCTCGTATGACGCGGCGGCGTGGCGCCTCCGGTGGCCTCATAGAACATTTAACTTCCCCAACATGCTGACGCGGGAGCGGGCGCAGGAGCTCATGCCTCTGCCGCGGCTTATCACCGACGAGGATCGTCGCGACAACCGGAGGCGGGAGCACCATCTCGGCATCACCGAGATGGACGAGGAAGCCATGGCGCTATGGCGCCAACGCTTCCCGCAAAACATCATCAACGAGTGCGAGTTCTACGCGCAAAGGAGGGTGGAGAGAGCCGCCTATCGCGAGGACAAGCGTAGGCGAAAAGCGGGCGCTCAATTCAACATGAGGCTAGGAGTAGCGTTGCCCTGGGAATCCGACGATGATCGGTATCTTCACGCCTACAGTCAGACGTCAGAGAAGGACCTCACCAAGGAGGAGTCGGACGACGAGGAGTAGTTGAATTATCTATTTTTTTATCTAGCGATGCTGAGAACTATCCTCTACTCTCTATCTCTACTTGTCGATCTTAGTACTTTAAATGCTTTTTTAACGCGCTGCGTGTTGCGATTTCGTTCGAGATGTTCAAACATGGCAGACGAGTGCTTTAATGTTACCCACAAGATGCGCGAGTATTACTAGTAGTATATTTTTCTTGCCATGTTGAGATTTTAAAACCACGAGTGCGAACATGCAGAGGAGCAATGAAGACCAAACACGGGATATTGGGGACATCCTCAAGGAGCATGGCAAGCTAAAGAAGAGCTGCACCAAACATGTAAAACGAGCTTTGGTAAGTAACACCCTTTCAATTACTTTCGTTTAGTCTCGTGTTCTTTGATGTGTATATGTTGTAGTTTTTGTTTCTCTTAAGCCTCATGTTCTTCGGTGTGTAATAAGAAGAGTCTTAAACATCCTAATGCTTCCGTTTTTAGCTTGATTTTGGAAGTGGGTGTTCTCACCTTGTAGTCTGTTTTTATTTTATTTTTCCTTTTGAATTCACTTCTCCGAGTTCTGTTTATCTAGCTTCTACTAAATGGATCTGGGTTGCTCTTAGTATTGATCTAAAAAAGAAGTAACTTCATGTCAGGATGCAGTTCCTGTGAGGCGGGAAGTATGGTCAACCTCGAGATCATGTTTCCAAAATGAGGCTAGATTACACACAAGGTGCCAGTTCCCTAATGATGTTGGATTAGACACAAGTTGCAAATTCCTAGATGATGGTGGATTACACACAAGCTAGGTGGAGTCATCAGCTGTTCGTGTCCTCGTGGCTCTAGTAAATGCTGAAAGAAAGCATGCAGCAGCCCTTGAGAATGTAGCTGAGTTCCTGAAGAAGCGAAAAGAGAAATCGGATGCTCTCTTCACCCAAGCCAAAGAAGAGATGGAAGAAGCCTGAAATAAGCTAGCAGAGGCAGAGCAGGCTAGGCGTCTCCTGCTATCTAAAACTGTTGTTAAGACAAAATTTCATTCATAATAGCTAGGTTCAAATGTTTATCCAGTCAGGATGCCTGTTCTGATGTCCGTGCATCTAATGATGTGGCACAAATATATTTTTCTGGGTCATGTAATAACAACAATTACTTCACAAAGCAAACGAGTGCTTTAATGTTACAGACGAAGCACTAGACATGGTATAGTTCACGCGCAAGCCCGACATTCCAAGTTCAACTTCCACATCAAACTCATGTTCACAGATATCTGCACATTCATACATAATGTCCACAACCATGATTCACTTCAAAGCCAAAAAAATGTGAGGAGAGTTATAAATAAAGAAAAACCTCTAGTTCCTGCTACCAGTGCGAGCACAACAAGTCAAGACCATGCGTAATTAATTATATTTTGGTCATTTTTTGTGTTCTAAAATGCCGGCCGACCTGCGGAAGGACGTGTTGCCGGCACACATGCGGATTCAATGAAGGCAGGCGAGGCAGTCTGAAGCCGGTTGCATGCGGCGAGGATGCGTGTTCAGCCGGGCCTGCAGCGAGTGGGGCCCTCTTGGCGGGTGCGCCGGTTCAATGCCTGCGCTATGAGAGGTCGCGTCCGTGTCAGAGCAATCACTCCCTCTAGTCCTTTTTTGTTTGGGTATAAAAAAATCTCGCTTTCCATTCACATTTTACAAGTAAAATTCATGGACAAACTTTGACCCAAAATACGATGGGGACTAGTAAACTAGAACGGAAGTAGTAGTTTTTTTAATCAAAGAAGGGTTTCCCCCTTCCGATTTTCATTACTGAAAACCAACATCTAAATCTAAACCATAGTATTTTCCCTAGAGCTACAAGGTTCAACATCTCGCAACATAAACCCATACAACCATACACCAAGGAGGTGTGTAGTACTATGAATTCCATTTTTGCTCCATACCAATCGTTCTAAAAAATATTTAGTACTTATAACGCGCCATTGAAAATCGGAACTCTTAACCCCGCTAAAAAATGATATTTTAAACGTGGGCGAGCCACCGCCTCCAAGTCGTTCACCTATGGTCCCGACCATCAACTCCTATGGATCAAATTATCACGCGAGGTGACTATTCCTAAAAAGGTGCGTCCACCATGTACCCGGTACCCGCAATGCAGCAAGCATGCATCTAGGGTTTTAGGGTTTATTTGTTAACGTTGCCTTTATGTAACACTCATGTGTGCGAGACAGCGAGAGACCAACTGCGTGTGTGCGCCTCTGCTCTTCGTATATGTACTCCACCGTTTGTCTGGTGTCCAAAAAATTATAATAACTACTAGCAATGTGCCAATGCGTTGCCACACGATCAAAGTAGATTAATACATATTCACTGATTTGATAGAAAAAAAGTCTAGTTTTGAAATACGTATATCACTAAAAATATGTTATATTTCACTCAAAATATATTCCTTTGGCGGTTTTGATGAGATAAGGGAGGAATGTTGTT
Organism: Triticum aestivum; assembly: GCF_018294505.1. Classification (NCBI taxonomy): domain Eukaryota; kingdom Viridiplantae; phylum Streptophyta; class Magnoliopsida; order Poales; family Poaceae; genus Triticum; species Triticum aestivum. Next base: position 501,361,827 of record NC_057804.1, read on the forward strand.
GGTTTCAAGATTCGAGAAGTGGTATATGTCTGATTTCTACTCTTACTAGCAAGATGCCCGTGCGCTGCATGGAACATCAAGATCTTGTGGGAGAAAAGGATGAACGAGGGAAGGCCTTATCTGCAAATGTGGAGAGGGGTGTGGGTAAATTGCCATAGTTTCCTTCCTATCTGTCAGATATAAATCGAATGGCCTATAGTGCAGGATGGCAGGCCCACCATCATCACCAACTCTGTTTTTTATCCTTACTCTTATAAAAAGCATAGTCGGTGATGATCGTGTGCCTGTCATCCTGCAATATAGGTCGTCCGATCTATATCTGACGAATAGGAAGGAAACTATGGCAATTTTGCAAAAGGATACCCACACCCCTCTCCACATTTGCAAATAAGGCCTTCCCTCGTTCATCCTTTTCTCCCACAAGATAAACTACTCATACAAATGCATCTTGATGTTCCGTGCAACGCATGTGCATCTTGCTAGTTGTTGCAAAAGCCCATGTGTGTGTGAGAGAGAGGGAGAGAGGAGGAGGACGGAGTGCATGTGTGACAAAGACACAAAGAGTGTGTGTGCGAGAGGTATCAGCTTAAAATGAGGCGATAGTGTGTGTGTGCACGATCGAGAGGGCGTGTCTCAAGAAGGGAAGAAAAATCTACATAGATACAAGGAGCGGGAGAGAGACATGTATGTGATAGTGGAAGCACGAGTGTGCGGGTGTATAAACCTATCTAGAGGCTAGTCGATAAATGTTTGTGAGAGAAATACGAGTCCGGGGTGTGAAAGCGAGTGTTTTGTGTGTGTGAGAGAGAGACGGTAGTCGAGAAGGGGAGTGGAACCAGGAGTTGTGTGTGTGAGAGAGAGAGGGGGGAGTTTGTCTGATAGGTAAACAAATGAGTAATGTCAGTCTGGGATGGAGACGAAAAGGAGACCGCAACAAATGTTGTGTCTATATGAGAGAGAGAGAGAGAGTAATTTTAGTGGCATGAGTCATATCTAGAGACATGTAGGGTGTGTGAGAGAATCCCATAGAGAGAAAGACAAAGTGAAAGACGAGTGGAGACTGTGTGTGTGGCGGTGAAAAGAAAGCTTAGGTACCTAGTGATACCAGAGAATGGTAGAGACGTGAGAGATAATGAAAAATGTGTAATGTATAACGATAGGGAGAGTGTGACACTTGTCAAGGGAGACGTCGAGAGACCACGTTTGCGAGGATAGGAGAAACATGAAGTGAGCATGCGGGTGAGCTGGAGAAAAGAGAGTAATAGCTACATGAAGGAGCATGCATGTGAGAGAGATGGTTGTGAAAGGATGAGCGTAAAAGGGATTCAAATATTTGAATTTGAGATGATGATACATGTAATCCATACTCGAACCAAAATTGATCTATCAAACATGCATACTCATATGAATTCACGCGCATCTATGTTATTTCATAGGGTTAATTATCCTTTTGCCCTCAGTGGTGTCTCTGTGCTCAGTTTTGCCCTCAGATGCAAATTGTGCTCAGTTTTGCCCCTAGTCCATGCACAGCTATTATGACGAGGCCAAACGGCCATATTTGAGTCCATTCCGTCCGCCAGCGTTAAGTTGTGGGTCCGGAGCTTACACGTGGGACCGAGTGGACGTGGGTCCGGAGCTGACATGTAGGCCCGTGCAACTAAATCCCCAAATCATTCGTAGCTCACTCTGCCCATCCGCTTCCCCGCCGGCCAGCTGACCTGCGCCGCCGCCGGCACTTGCGTCGCGGCCAGGACCTGCCCCGCCACCAGCTGCATGCCTACTCCACCGCTACCTTTCTGCGCCTATGCTCCATGGCTGCCTGCGACGCCCACCACCTTCCTGTGATGCCACAGGTGGGGCGCCCGCCACCTGCTCGACCCGCGGTGCGGCCTCCTTCCGTGCCCCCGGCCGGAGCGCTCAAAGGTGGGGGGCTGCTGGAGCTATTTCAACTAGGAGGAAGAAGCCTAGGGCGAAATGGAGAGTTGCGGCAACCCCGGAGTATTTGGCGAGGCAGGCATCGGGCCGGAGATCCGCCGCGTCCACGACTGGGTTCCCGAGGGGTAAGTCTCGCCTCCTGTTTAGATTGAGCTTAGCTTTGCATTTGAACACTCGATTCGAGTAGGTTTGCCCAATTAGTGTGCTGATTGTGTCTCTATTTTTCGCCGGTTAGGATGGAGTTGCGGTTTGCTTTCTTGATGCACATTAGAAGGGACCGGTACACGTTCGATGCAAAGGACCAGAAGAAATACCAAGGAGGTTTTGATTATCAGTTGCCAATGGCTAGTAATTGGAGTTTCAGACAATTTGGGGAGGTAATTTGTAGCCAATATCCTCGGGGTTTGCTTGATGAAGTGGTATACAAATACTATGATGGGGAAAAGAAATGGGTGACAGTTACTAATGATGAAGAGCTAGCTACCATGTTTGTTAGGCATAAAGAGAAAGATAATTTTCATGTGAGGCTGCAAGTTGATGTGCTTGAGCAGGCATCTGGACCTCGGATGACGGGTGCAACATCTCGGGGAGAACCAAGTCATCGTAATGGCATCTCTAGCCAGAATAGTTCAGTTGGTGCACGGCGACGTGGTGGCTCGACAAGTGTGGGCAACAGCAGTAAGGTCCCCCTTGAAGTGGATCATGATGACTACAATTCTGGGGTTGATGAAGAGAAGCTATATTCTGATGTTATTCGGAATTTACAACGGGCACCTCGGGCTAATAACCAAGATGAGGCTCACAATGCAGTCCGTGTGGATGATGACACGGTGGGTGAGGACAAAGACCTTGCAGCTATTGAATGGGACCCTTTGAACCCTAATTTGGAAGAAGGTACAATTTTTGCATCCATGAATGAGTGTAGAAATGCACTTGTGACATACTGCATGAAGGTAGAACGTACTTTCAAAGTTGACAAGAGCGATCAAGTACGTTACAGAGTGCACTGTCCGACTGAGGGTTGTCCATGGAGGCTGCTCGCATCTAAAATGTGAAATAGCACTAATGTTCAGGTCAAAGTGAACCCTTTTAAGCACACATGCCAGGAATCAACCCTTAGGAAGGATACAATCAGTAGAGCCAAGTCAAGATGGGTGGTAGAAGAAGTAAAGAAGTGGGTGAAAGAAAACCAGCAAGTGGGTCCAAAGGAATTGCAGAAGAACATCAAAGATAAATTCAAGATAGATTTACCATACATGAGGTTGTTTAATGGTAAACAACATGCTATGGATTCTATTTATGGTAACTGGTAGGAAAGTTTTCAATTGTTGTATTCATTCAAGGGTGAAGTGGAGAGGACAAGCCCAGGTAGTATTGTAGATATTGATCACCACACTATGGAGTACACATTCAGGGGAGTGACAAAGACCAATGAATGCTTTAGGAGGGTTTTTGTCTACTTTGAGGTTTGTCGCCGGGGTTTTTTGGCAGGTTGCAGGCCTTATTTGGCTATTGATGCCACTTTTCTCACAGGGAGGTTTAAAGGACAGTTAGTAGCTGCTTGTGTAGTTGATGCACACAGTTTTGTATTTCCAGTTGCCTACGGTGTGCTGGAGACAGAGTCTGAGGAGAGCTGGACTTGGTTTTTGCATAATCTGCGCCGGGCTATTGCACATCCCAATGGGTTGGTCATTCATACAGATGCCTGCAAAGGTTTAGAAGTGGCCGTGGACAATGTGTTCCCTGGAGTAGAGCATAGGGAATGCATGCGTCACCTTGCTGCAAATTTCATGAAGAAATTCACAGGAAAGGTGTATACCGACAATTTATGGCCAGCATCTTTGACTTGCAGTGTGAAGAAGCACAACTACCACTTGAGGCAGTTATACATGAATCCCAAAGTGAAAGAATACTTGGAAACACACCACTCCAAGTTATGGGCTAGAAGCCAATTCAATGAACTGAGCAAAGTTGACTATGTGCACAATAATCTAGCAGAGTCTTTCAACTCAACGATTCGGAAACTAAAGGGTCATTATGTGGTGGATTTGCTAGGCAGGATAAGGATAGAATACATGCAGAAATTTCATTATCGTGCAGGAATAGCCGAGGCAAAATTCATGGGCCACATTATCATCCCTGCCGTGATGAATGAACTGAAGCAGAAAACAACAGGCTTGGAAATGAACATGACTCTTTGCTCGAGTACCACAGCAGAGATATCATATTTGGATAAAGAGAAGAGGGAATGGAGATATCCAGTGGATTTAGAAGCTAGAACTTGCAGTTGTAGGCAATGGCAGATAACTAGGTTGCCATGCATTCATGCCTTGTTTTTCATCACTTCTCTCCCAGGTCCAGCAGGGAACATTCAGTAGTATGTGCATGATTACTACTCTGTTGCAAGGTTCAAAGCCACATTTGCTTATGCCTTGCCTGCTATGGAGGGAAAACAACAACGGGACATGGTGGACCCTGGATTCAAGCTTTGCGCTCCAGCTCTGAAGAGAGCAGCAGGTAGACCAAGGAAGAGTCGAATCAGACCTCGCAGCGAAGGAGCTGGACTTGGAGCGAGGAAGCGTAAGTGCACAAGATGTGGTGGGTCTGGTCATTTCGGTAAGTATTGTGATAACACAGTAGATCCATCGTTCGGAGAGAGTTTTGATGAAGGCTTCGATGAAAATGATGGACAGCAACCGGTTGCATCAGATGAGGATTTTGACGAGGTTCGAAATGATGATGGTCAACAGCCGCATGATTTTGACGATGATCCAAGTGAGGCTCCAAATAGTGATCAGGGTGATCCAAGTGAGGCTCCAAATAGTGATCATGGTGATCCAAGTGAGGTTCCAAATGATGATCATGGTGATCCAAGTGAGGCTCCAAATGATGATCATGGTGATCCAAGTGAGGCTCCAAATGATGATCTTGGTGATCCAAGTGAGGCTCCAAATAATGATCCAAGTGAGGCTCTAAATGGTGACCAACCTTCTGTTGTTGTGATTTCTGCTAGGTATGTAAATCTTACAAGGGTCAAATACTACTGTACATTTATGGGTCACTTGACATTATCTCATTACCCTTTATGTTTTGCACAGCTCTATGATAGGTTTGAAGAAGACGCACAAGGTACCGACAACCAAGAGGAGAAGAGAAGAAGCAATGAGCACAAGGTGCACGAGGAGCAAAGTGATGGCAAGAAGCTCAAGGAACAGACAGAAGCCCGAACGCTATATGTGAATAATTATGAAACATTATGAATAATGTTGTATTTCTGTTGGATGATGTTAGAACTATGTTTGACATGATGTTTAAATCTGTTGGATGATGTTTGAATGAGCACATGGTTTTTCCTTTTTTTGATTTTTTTTGAATTTTGTTTTGCTCATTTGAATTCTGGTCAAACCTAACTTTGAACAAGATTTAAACAAGTGTAAAACATCAAAATGAAGAACTAAGCATGGATCCTTCTTAGTCAATCCAAAATGAAATTGTGGTGAGGTTTTTGAAATTTTCATGAAAAATGTGCTAAACTGAGGGTCCAAAGGTAGGGTAAACAGCCTCATCTCTAAGCATGGTTTTTTTCGACCTTGTCTAAATCAGCCAAATAACTTTCCTAACCATATATTCTATATATTCTATATATACGGACTATGTGCGCTGGTTTTTCCATTTTTTGATTTTTTTTCAAATTTGTTTTGCTCATTTGAATTCTGGTCAAACTTAACTTTGACCAAGATTTAAATAAGTGTAAAACATCAAAATGAAAAACTAAGCTTGGATCCTTCTTAGTCACTCTAAAATGAAGCTGTGGTGAGTTTTTTGAAATTTTCATGTTTATTTCCCCAAAACACTTCTCTTCACTTCATTCAAAAGAGTTTGAGATACTCGAGATATCATACAATACACATGAACTTATCGTTTAAATGTATGTAAACCTTGTTTATCAACTTAAATCGTTAGTGTATGACATAAGAAGACTATGTGCACAGGTTTTTTGTTTTTCTGATTTTTATTAAATTCATTATGCTCATTTGAAATCTGGTCAAACATAGCTTTGACTGCTCCAAACCCCTCCCAAACCCCGCTAACCCTAGCGCTGAACCAGGACCGTTCATCTAACCCTAGCGCTGAACAAGGGCCGTCGATCTGACCCTTCTAGAAGGAATCTATGGGGAGGAGGGGGGCGATCCGCGAGATGCAATCTGATTGGCTGGGAGATTCTTTTTTTAAAACAAATATCGGGCGCGCTGGATGGACCATTGGGCCGTCTTGTTGTCTGGGCCAGAGACCGTAGTAAATAGCCCATCTCAGCCTTCCCATGCCTTGCATGCATGTATGGGAGGCTGCGACGTGGGTTTGCATGCGCGGGAGGCTGCAACATGCATGCATGCGAGCGAGGCGAGTGAGGCATGCTAGGCGCGCTAGGCTAGCAAGGCCAGCTAGGTGGTTCAACGAGTCAGATGCACTGTCCGGTCAAAGAGCTATGCAGTGATTCAAATGCACGCACGCGCCCCATGCATGCATCTTTTTGTGCAAAAATTTAAGAGTGCAAAGCGTAACGGATAGACACACGCGTTCGGATTCACACACACACCGTTCTCACCCTTTATCTCTTCCTCTCCCACCCACAGGCCTATAAATGGGGTGCCTATCTTCCTCTCCCACCCATAAGCCAGATCCGATCCATTCTCTCCAACTTCAAACACCCAATCGACCGAGCCCTCCCCAAGCGAGACCATGCAGTTCAACGGGCCGACCTTCAGTCGTCCGCCTGTCGTGCCGGAGCGGCGCTACCCACCAAGCGTGCTCGTGGAGAGGGAGATCCGCGTGTGGGCTTTTTCAAGGTGGAGGGGTTCCGTCGAACTCACCTACGCCTTCCTCAGAGCCGGCTATGCCCACCTCCCACGGGGCTCACCGAGGATGTTCACCCTCAACGAGGTTCGTGACCGCGGCGGCATCCTCCTACTGCTCACGGTCACCTTCACCAACCCGTTTGACGCGCGCGAGCTCCTCGGCCAAGTCTTTTGGTGTGGCTGCGAGGCCATCTTCTTCACCGTCTACAACATCTACACCTACTACGAGAACATCTTCCCCACTCCAGCCGGGATGCACTCCCTTCCCTACGATGACAAGGAGGTGTGAAGATGAAGACGGTGTTGAAGGGGCGCGCGCGGCCAAAGTGGAAGGAGGAGATCAAGATGAAGACTGTTTCGTTTTTTATTTGTTGCTTTTCTATGTCGTGTCGTGTCGTGTCATGTTTCGTCATGTGTTCGTGAACTATCCGTGAACTTATTATTGTAATGGTACTTGTGTTGCATCTTATCTAAGTTATTTATTAGGGTTTATTATGTGTGTTAAAAAATGTCTGTGCCCAAGCATATAATTTCTTCCCTAAACCAAGTCATGAAGCTCGAGAACTTGTGGTTGTCATTCAAAAGAGGGGGTGAGAAGCCCTCCGTTTTATTCAAAAAAAATAAGTCATGAACTAACATGCAAATTTATTCCATTTAAATCCTAACAAGTGCCACTCTAACACTAAACCAAGTGCCACTCTAACCAAAACCATGTGGCAGTGCAAACATACGTTTTCAACCTTCCAACCCTCCAAAATTTCAGTGCAAAACAAAGGAAAACCACTCTCACGCATGTGCAAACATTCACGGTCTCACATTTTTTCTGACAAATTTCACAGTCTCACTATGTATACATTCCTTCCCTACCCATGTCAAACTCTTGCCATCTGTCCTAGCGGTTACCAGCGCAGCGCTAAACACCACTAATCCACGCGGTCTTTGGTTCGAGTCCCTAGCCACACCAATTTTTTGTGCATTTTCCACCCTTCATTTTTTTGACAAATTTCACAGTCTCACTATGTACATATTGCTTCCCTACCCATGTCAAACTCTTGCCATCTGTCCTAGCGGTTACTAGCGCAGCCTTAAACACCACTAACCCACGCGGTCTTGGGTTTGAGTCCCCAGCCGCACCAATTTTTTGTGCATTTTCCACCCTTCATTTTTAGACAAATTAGTTTCTACTCAATGTAATGCCCTTAAAAAATGTTCATTTATTTTGGCACTAGGTGTAAACATCTACTAGAGCTGAGGCACATTTTCCATGACATTTTGGTCTTTGATTTAAATCATAGTGTATTTGAATTGGATTACTTAAATTGCTATTAAATATTTAACACCTCCAAAAAAATCTAACCTTAATTGTTTGGCTCTGGAATAATTCATTAGATGCATTTCATTGATCAAAAGTTTCTGAATTCCTCATTTCTTCTCCTTTTTTTCAACATATTTAAATGTTGGTCACTTCTTCTCTCTTTTTTCAACATTTAAACAACTTTGACCAACAATTAAACTAGGTGAATTTCTCATACAATTTCAAGATTACAAATTCCTCCATAATTCATGCCTTTCCATACATTTTCAACATTACAACTAGTGCGATTACCATACCTACAAATGCCCAAAAGTATTTGCAAATGGGTATTGGTAGTGCTTGATCTTCAAGCTTCCTAACCTTCTTCTTCAACATCCTAAGCTCAACAGCTAGCTCTCTGTTAGTGTGTGCTTCACCCTCCATCTCTTCTTCCGAAGCTCGTGCTGCGGCCACTGCGGTTTGGGGCAGCATGCGCAACCATTCGTCATGCTCTTCTTGCAGTTCATTTATCAGAGTCTTGGCCAGAACATCGACCCGAAACCAAGAAGCATGTCACCTGCATGAACACGGAACAGATCAACCGATTGCTCAAAGATCCCGGCCACGAAAATGGTGCAATTGCCCCGATTCTTACCCCATTCTCGCTGCACACGTAGAACGGACGATTGTGGTTCCTCGGTGTGTAAGAAACCCTCCGATCAACGCTCGCCTGGCACCGCGGACAGATGAAGACAGGCATCTCCACATGCGCCCGGCTCTGCATCCGCGAGGTGGCGCGGGATCTTGTGGAAGACATGGAGCTCGGAGCCGAACGGGATCTCAACGCCGCCGCGCCCTCCATAGCTAGCTTCCCACCATCGCGCCGTCCATAGCTAGCTTCCCACCGCCGTCGTGCTCTCGCTCTCTCGCCGTGGTCAGCGTTGTGCTCTCTGTCGCCGTGGTCACCGCCGTTGTCGCCCGCTAATATAGCACACCCGCAACGGCTCTATGCTCAACGGCTCTCTGCTGGGTCCCGCAAGCCATGCGTGCAACGGTCTGAATAAAATTGGCCGCCTCTGCTGTCTGGTCCCACCTGTAAGGGCCGAGTCAAAACGTTGACCTGACGGAGATGCCAAAGTTCACAAAACGTGTCGGTGCACACGGACTAGGGGCAAAACTGAGCACAATTTGCATCTGAGGGCAAAACTGAGCAGATGGACACCACTAAGGGCAAAAGGATAATTAACCATATTTAATATGTAGATATTACTGATCCATACATTTTAGTAGAACATAATTTGGTTTAAATTTTTTGAATTCAACCGTATGATTTTGAGATCATTGTATTTGTAAATCATATTATACATATAAAGGAGCAGAATTCTTTGTTGTGCTTTTGAAAGTATGTATAAAAAATGTTGTATATAGAATTTTATTCCAATCAAAAATGGATCCAGCCTGAAAAAAATAGAATACAAATAGGATTTGAATTGAGTTGGCATGGTAAACGTGTACTCTGCAAAATTTGAACGAAGCGGGGAAAGTCGCAGTAACCGCCTGAAACCAAAATCTGCCAGATGGAAATTACTGCTGCCTATCCCTGCCATGCAAAGACTATTTGTTTGATTTCTATAGGTTTCTACAGGGGTAGGTTCGTAATTTCACTCAAACGTGACATAACCGCCTGTCACCCGGATTCATACACGGTGGGCGCCAAAACACAGTGTGTCCTCGACCGAAATCGATTCCCTTCCTGATTCATACACGGTGGGCACCAAAAACAATCTCTCATCGGCAAATATTCGGTGTATGCGAGATTACCGTCCTATCCCCAACCGACTAATATTGCTTGATGTAGGAAATTTGAAACGGGGGCTAAGTTTGGAAATTTCTTCGCATTTGAGACAAGTGCGCCCTGAAGACATGGTTCCCCCTTCCTCTCTACCTCCATTTCCCCATTCGTACTCCGTGGGTGCCAAAACACCCTCTCCACCCCAGCCTCCTCCGTACGCCACCCCCATCCACCGCCGTTCTCCTCCACCATGCCAAAGCTGATACCCCGATGCCGCCGTCCATTACAAGAGATCGACCTCTCTCATCCACGACTTCGGACCGGATCCTTGCATCCCGTCCTCTCGCTTCATCCCTGCTGTCGTCCACCTTGTCGGCGCCGCTCCTATGACCGTCTCGTCCACCGCGCCCTTCCCCCACCGTCTACCCTCCTAGATCTGCTTCCACGCCGCCGACAGCCATTGCTACCGCAACACCATCAAATTCTCAGCAGATGCATACACGGTGCCGCACTAGAGGCGGTACTCTTTCATATCTGCTCAACTTATTTATCGCAGCAAGAAAATAGATCACCACTGCTTTACTCTGATTTCTTGTCCATCACTTACTTGCTAGTTGAAAGCAAACATTGGTTGAGAAGTTGCCTTTGTCCGGTTTGCACCTTCAGATCCGCCATGGCATGCTCAACACTATACTCCCAATGCTTATGGTTTTCCCCTTTTATATTCCACAATAGTTAAATCACAATAGACTAAATTTCAAAATTGGGTCAGTCAATTTTTCAGAGCTCGCCGGAGTTCGCCGGTGCCAACGAAGGGGCTCGGGTGGGGACGGTGGTGGGGCCTTGCCGAACCAAGAAAACTCTACGTGGGTGGGAGCGGGGGTAGGGGTGGGGGTGGCGGAGGAACACAGGTGGTGGGGGCTGGTGGTCCGGCCGGCGGCCCGTGCGGTGTTCTGTATGGGAAGAATCAGAGACGAGGAAGAAGAAGGGTTAGGAGATGTAGGATCTTCATCCAACCACCTGAAATGGTCGACTGACCCAAATGACAAAAGTCATGCAACTTGCATGCAGACATGCCTTTATATTCAGTACCATCATCGTACCTGCTTAGCACTACTCCTGAATCCATCAAGCTAAACAATGTGCCACTCATAATTCCAAACTTGTTGCTCAAGTACGAATCTGATATGATGCTGATATTACTAAAACAGATAACATTTAATTGGTCAGCTAATGTTCCTACTTTACTTTCGAAAAGCACGTGCACCACATATAGAGAGACAGCAGGGAGTTTCTTTCTTAATTCGCTCTGGTTCATCATGTATGGGCACTATGCAACGAACATTTTATTATCCAAAATCTGCTTGCTCTTCTTTAGCATGTTCCTCTTCCGTTCTTCTTTAATAAGTACTCTCTCTGTTCCTCAATACAAGTCTTTGTATAGATTCCACCATGGACTACATATGGAGCAAAATGAGTGAATCTACACTCTAAAATGTATTTGGATACATCTGTAAGTGATCCATAGTGTAAATCTCTACAAAGACTTATATTTTGGGACGGATGGGAGTATGATAGTAGTACAGTATGTTCCTTGTAGTGAAGATGAGCAGGGACATTTGCAGTGGAGAGGTCTATATGGTCGGTTGTGATGGACACTTCGAACTCTTCGGGCCTCTTGGATTCGTAGGATTTTGTAAACATAGGAATAGGATTTGTAGTGGCATGCCCACTTGAATCCTATAAGAATAGCAAGGAAATGCAGGGAGCTGTGTCGCCTTTGAGAGTTACATCGATATTAACAGTACCACACCTTCAGTTGAAGAGAGCTGGTATCTGAAGCCTTTCTAGCTGTACCGACAATACTAGCACATATATTCCAGCAAGTTCCACTTTGCTTATTTTACTCTGATGCTTACGGTTTTCCCATTATATCTACAGTATGATCTATGTAGCTGCTTTGTGTCACACTAGCAGCAGTCCACTCTTGAAGCTAAACACTGCAATGACTTACAAAATTGGCACCAAGGCATTGAGTGCCATTCTAGATGCAATGAAACTCATACGCTCCCCACCTGTTGATTCTTGTTCAGAATATGATCCTAATGACTATTTTAACCTCGAGGAGTCAAAGGCAGATGGCCTGTCCTGTTCACCCATCAAGGTGCCTGTTCTAGTTTGGCAAGGTTTTATTGATTGCGTGTATCTTGCATATGTTGTCTTGCATTTCTTCTACTTTGTTGCACCGCCATCTGCTTAGTTTACTCATCATATATGTCGAGATGCCATGCCCATCCATTATCAATACATATTCCATATGTCATCATACCATGTTTTTCCACTCAAATGTTGTTCTTGTGCATCAAACATAAAAAAGAAGAGGGTGATTGCTGAACCTGAAGGAGCACCAGCAAAGTCCTTGAAAAATGTGGTGGTGCCGGAGAAATCAGACAGCACCCCACTTATATTGGTTGTACAACCAGTGACACAAAATGTAGGACCGACTCCAGCAGACTGTACCCATACTTCACTGGCCACAGCACTAGCCCCACCACACAGGACATGCACTCCAGCAAAAGGTATACCGATTTCAGTTGCCATAGCACCAGCCGTACCACAGAAAAATCCCTCTCCAGCAAAACGTACAGCAAGTCCACCGGCCGAAGACCTATCCCAACTGCAGGGACGGCCAATTCTTGTAGATTGGAACCCCATTCCAATTATTCCCAGTTTAAAAGACAATGCTTTCAATGTTGTTAGGGACTAAGTGCATATATTCCCATCATGGGAAGATTATAGTGAAGACAAACACCATTTTCATATCTTCCTATCCAACGTACGTGTAAGTGCTATTATTCATGGTTATTATTTTCCTGTTTTCTCCTGATTGAACACATCAATGATTTACATTACATTGTTATAAGTAGGCAAGGGTCATGACGAGCAAAGCTTGCTTGTGCTTTTCAAGAAAGCATTGCAGTAGTATCGGTGTTACCTGAGGATATCACACTTTGATGGCAAGTCTATAAATGAATTTCCGTAGAAGTCTCTTGTGCTAAATTTGAAAGACATTGAATGGAAAAACCTTGTTATTCACTGGTCTCGTTCCCAGGATGAGGTACTGTCTATGAAATCACATGACAATTTGAACTTCTACTTTTCCGCATGTGCCTTACAGATCTTTTTTGCAGGAAAACTGCTCGAAGAAGAATTCCGGTTTGAAAAGAACGATAGGATATTGCAAATATGATGCCCGCTGCTTTGCTCTTGTTAGTACCTGTTGTCTTGTATCACTGTACTTGCATACATACTTGGTTCATTATGTGACAGCAATATGCATGATAGCTTGCTTATCAATTGTTCGCTCCAAATTATCTGATCTATATGAATGGTTACATTAGTGTAGAATATATCCTATGCCAATGAGTTTTTTAGCTCTGCATTGTTCTTGTAAGTACGTGTTGTCCTTTATTAATGTACTTATATTGACAGGTAGTTGTTCATGTACCATCACGCTGCAGCTTATTTTCCTTTGCCCTCCATTTTCTACACATAAGATCTATATTTACTCTTACCATAAAGTTGGATAACACCGATGGTACTAAAGAAGTTTAGCTGTGCATTGCTCTTGGTTGTACCTTTTGCCTGTATCATTGTACTTACATTTATAGCTACTTGGTTATGTAGCATCACTCTTCATCTTATCTTGAATATTCTCCATTTTTTCTTATATTATCACATCTATATTTACTCTTAACAAAATGTAGAATAAAGGAAATGCTTATGAAGAGGATTCTGTGGTAAACTTCTTGAATTGCCCCCCCCCCCCCATCAGCATGGACAAGGGCTTTATAGAGCTTGTGTTCACCAATAATGTAAGTTTGTCCTTCTCAAGCCTTCAAACTTTGTTGTGTATATTTGGTTAGACATGACTGCAACAGTTGTTTATTTTTGGTGTTTGCATCAAATTGCATGTTTAAAGTTTATTATGTAGTTCATAAACAAAAATTTGTCATTCTCAATTTAAGTTTTCAGTTGTACAACCAAGTTCCTTCTTCATACCATGTAAATTAAACTATACAGAGCAAGTGATCTTCTTTTGCACTGCATGTATGCTTCTGTTCTTGATCCGTAATCCAGTGGTGTGGTGAACCTGCCCACTACATCACAATGTCATATTTTGCAATGTCTTAACTATGAACAATGTCATATCATTCTACTATTATTTAAACCGTCTCTTTATTTGTCAAACTGAAATGGGATAAGTTGACAGCACACCAACCATTGATACTTATGAGTTCTTGATATGTAATCTAGTGGTGTCGTGAAGCTGCCAACTCCTTCCCAATGTCATTTCATGCCATGTCTTGACCTGAACAATACCATATTGTGTTCATGCAATTTTAAACCATGTCACTTTATTCGTCAGCAAGAAATGTGATGAACTATCAGCACTGATACTTTTATGTGCAAAACCTGCCATCTGTCTGCTTGTTTATCTTTCAGAGTGAGAAGGATATAAGTGTTAAACAAGCATAGTGTCATCAGCTTGGTCAGCTGCTTGCGCTGCAACTCCCCAGCAGGGCTAACCTTTCTTGAACTCTATTGAAGTGCTGTTGGTTTTGTATATTATTTTGTCAGCGTGTTTATCTGCACTGGTGGCGATCTTGATGCCTAGTGTATGTAATCTGTTGTCTGCTTGTGCTTTATTATCATAGTGGCGAACTTTGATGCCTAGTGGATATAATATGCCGTAATTTCTTTATTCTATAGTCTAGGTTTTTTCTTATTCATTATGCTGTAGTTATTTTACTGTATATATATCCTGTCTTCGCAGTAAACCGGCCAAACTGTAAAATTACGGTACATAATCGGTGTCAGGACCCCGACTCGATGGCACATCGATCTAGCATGTAACACCTCATAGCACTTTGCGGTCTCACGCATGGTATTCCCACGGGTGTCGCCTTACCTTGCCCGGGACCGTTTGCGCCTTTTGGCTCACGTATATGATAGTGTCGCTAGCATCCATATGACAAGGAACCCGGGCTGACATGGCTAGTCATAAACTCATAGTGGCACTAACTTACAGGGACAGGCATCCATGACCCAGCATCGAACATATTGGTCATCAGCGAGTGAATCTAGGTTGTAGCACTGGGCTAGTAGGACTCTGGTCAACCGGGCTGTAGCGGGCTAACAGGACTCCGGTATTCATCGTGTGACATTTCCCCGAAGGGACAGACACAAGAACGAAGAAGGACACATGCCGGCCAGCCTAAGTGTTCCGGAGCAGTAGCAAGCTACCATGGCTCAGTGGAAGCACTAGGAGACATTTCCCGGTAAGTGAGGCTACTAAGGATAAACAACTAGATAGTCAGATCCCACACATACCAAGCATTTCAATCATACACACAATATGCTCAATATGTGCAAATACAACAAGGCATCACAACATGACTCTACAACACAAGTACTTTATTTAAAGGCTCAGAGAGCCCTACATATCATACACACAAGTACGGGTCACACGACCCAGCATTCAAGTCATACAAACATACAAGCCAACAGCCGAAGTAACTTGTCTAAGTACAGACAACTAGGAAAGTAAAAGAGGCTTGGGTAAGCCCGACTGTACTACATGGCCCTTCGTGAGCTTAGGATCACCACCTGGGCTTCAGCCTACTCATCGACATCGACGTCTACGAAGAACCCATCAGAAGGGGTTGCAGCGTCTTCTGTAAAACATAAATTAAGCAACATGAGTACAAAGGTACTCAGCAAGACTTACATCAGATCCTACATACATGCACATTATCAAGAAGGGATGGTGGGGTTATTGCAGCAAGCCAGCTTTGACTCTTGGCTAAGCTATCCTACGAGACTCCAACTTGAAATGGTTTTGCGCACTCGAGTCCACTACTCACCACTTCAATACACCACCGAGGATCCACCTCCGTCATCCTACAGAAGAGCCATCCTCGACACTCACGCTTATGATGTTAACCCTGCAGGGGTGTACTTCTTCATACATGTTTCAACCACTTAGCGTCTACACACGACATGTGCTCGGCAGACTTCAAGCGAAAGCCGACGTGGGTGTAGACCACGACCTACCTAAGCTCCTAAGTCTCTAGTCCAGGTTTATCGCCTATTTAGGTTCCATCCGTAGGAAGTCCGGCCGAGGTTTCCACATACGGCCCCGAACGATGTGTACAGGGTTTCGAGACACCTAACGGGTGCCCCGTATACCCAGCCACGTACCTACCGCATCACAGCCCAACCCACGGGTCAGCGCTGCCCACGGCCTCCAGTAAGCTACAAACACCAGAAACTACTTGCAACTCCTGGACAGAGGACTAGGGTGGATATGAAGTCGAGCGAGTCAATTAAGGATCCCAATGTATGGTAGTAGCTGAATCTTAAATCACACATACAGATCTAAGTGCTTACGGACGGTTCCAATGAAACAACCCACCATGTACTCCTACATGGCCTCTCATCGGTACCTTTACCAAAACATGTTCAACACGTCACTCTCATTACCGACATCATCATTTCACTCTAGCCCATCACCCAGATGAACCAGACCTCACACGACTCTAAGCATAGCCGGCATAGCAAGGTAGGAACATCACATACACATGGCTCAATCAACTCCTACACATGCTAGTGGGTTTCATCTAGTTACTGTGGCAATGACAGGTCATGCAGAGGAAATGGGTTCAACTACCATAGCACACAGCAGTTTGAATCGTGTTGTCTTAATGCAGTAAAAGAGAGCAGAAGCGAGAACACGGGATTGTATCAACATGATCAGATGGTTGGTTGCTTACCTTGCGGGTCCGTGGACTGGTATTGTTCTTCGTTAGGGTATTCACGATACTCCTCGGGGGCAGAACCTGCCGCAGAGAGCACCGATACACGATCATCACCAAACAATATGCAACAATATGATGCATGCATGAGACATGGCAAAATGAGTGTATTAGGCTAATGCAACTAAGACCAGATGGGTTTGAACCATTTTGAACCAAGGGTTCAAGTTTCAAACTCATAAATGGCCCTTAATAGTGCTTTATCTTGTTCTGCACTAAACAACAGGTTAACTTGTTTAAACATGCATGAAACCAGTACAGATGGAAAGATTGGATTTTTCTGATCATTTTTCATATATATAACACTTTGCATTTGGAGCTACAGATTAATTTCTATGATTTTTTGAAGTTTGTGGTATTTTCTGGAATTTCCTGTGTAAGAATAATTCCAGTAAATAAATTACTGCGTCAGCATTACGTCAGGGTGACGTCAGTGGTCAATGGGACGGTCCAGGTCAAACCTGATAGTGGGTCCCGCGTGTCAGTGTAATTAGTTTAACTAATTTACATTAGTAATAATCCTAGATTAATTTGCCGGCTGGGCCCTGATACGTCTCCAACGTATGTATAATTTTTTATTGTTCCATGCTATTATATTACCACTTTTGGATGTTTATGGGCTTTATTTTACACATTTATATCATTTTTGGGACTAACCTACTAACTGGAGGCCCAGCCCATATTGATGTTTTTTGCCTATTTCAGTATTTCCAAGAAAAGGAATATCAAACTGAGTCCAAACGGAATGAAACCTTCGGGAGCATGATTTTTGGAACGAACATGATCCAGAGAGCTTGGAGTGCAAGTCAAGAAGCTCCTGAGGACCCTACGAGATAGGGGGGCGCCCCCCTGTAGGGCGCGCCCCCTGTCTCGTGGGCCCCTCAGGCGTCCACCGATGTACTTCTTCCTCCTATATATACCTACGGACCCCAAAAACATCCAGGAGCACCACGAAACACAATTTCCACCGCCGTAACCTTCTGTATCCGCGAGATCCCATCTTGGAGCCTTCGCCGGCACTCTGTCGGAGGGGGAATCAACCATGGAGGGCCTCTACATCAACATCCTTGCCCCTCTGATGAGTTGTGAGTAGTTTACCACAGACCTATGGGTCCATAGTTATTAGCTAGATGGCTTCTTCTCTCTTTTTGGATCTCAATACAATGTTCTCCCCCTCTCTTGTGGAGATCTATTCGATGTAATCTCTTTTTGCGGTGTGTTTGTCGAGATCCGATGAATTGTGGGTTTATGATCAACTTTATCTATGAATAATATTTGAATCTTCCCTGAATTCTTTTATGTATGATTGAGTTATCTTGGCAAGTCTCTTCGAATTATCAGTTTGGTTTGGCCTACTAGATTGGTCTTTCTTGCCATGGGAGAAGTGCTTAGCTTCGGGTTCAATCTTGCGGTGTTCTTACCTAGTGACAGAAAGGGTTGCAAGACACGTATTGTATTGTTGCCATCGAGGATAACAAGATGGGGTTTACATCATATTGCATGAGTTTATCCCTCTACATCATGTCATCTTGCTTAATGTGTTACTCTGTTCTTATGAACTTAATACTCTAGATGCAGGCAGGAGTCGGTCGATGTGTGGAGTAATAGTAGTAGATGCAGGCAGGAGTCGGTCTACTTGTTATGGACGTGATGCCTATATACATGATCATGCCAAGATAATCTCATAACTATGCGCTTTTCTATCAATTGCTCGACAGTAATTTGTTCACCCACCTTAATACTTATGCTATCTCGAGAGAAGCCTCTAGTGAAACCTATGGCCCCCGGGTCTATGTCGTATCATATTTTCTTTCAACCTACTTTATTTCCATCTTTACTTTTTGTATCTATATTATAAAATACCAAAAAAATATTTATCTTATCATACTATCTCTATCAGATCTCACTTTCGCAAGTGGCCGTGAAGGGATTGACAACCCCTTTATTGCGTTGGTTGCGAGTTCTCAGTTTGTTTGTGTAGGTGCGTGGGACTTTTGAGGAGCTTCCTACTGGATTGATACCTTGGTTCTCAAAATTGAGGGAAATACTTACGCTACACTTGCTGCATCACCTTCTCCTCTTCCGGGAAAACCAACGCTAGCTCAAGACGTAGCAAGAAGGATTTCTGGCGACGTTGCCGGGGATGTCTTCGCTCAAGTCAAGACATACCAAGTACCCATCACAAACCCATCTCCCTCGCATTTACATTATTTGCCTCTCTTTTTCCTCTCCCCCACTTCACCCTTGTCGTTTTATTCGCCCTCTCCTTCCCAATCTCCTCTCTCTTTTCGCTTGCCGTTTTTCTGCTTGCTTGTGTGTTGGATTACTTGTTGCCATGGCGCAAGATAATACCAAATTGTGTGATTTCTCGAATACCAATAATAATGATTTCCTTAGTACTCCGATTGCTCCTCTTAATGATGTTGAGTCTTGTGAAATCAATGCTGCTTTGCTGAATCTCGTTATGAAAGATCAATTTGCCGGCCTTCCTAGTGAAGATGCCGCTACTCATCTAAACAATTTTGTTATTTTGTGTGATATGCAAAATAAGAAAGATACGGATAACAATATTGTCAAATTGAAGTTATTTCCATTTTCATTTAGAGATTGTGCTAAAGTTTGGTTTTCGTCTTTTCCTAAAAATAGTATTGATTCTTGGAACAAGTGCAAAGATGCTTTTACCTCTAAGTATTTTCCTCCCGCTAAGCTCATCACTCTTAGGAACGATATTATGAATTTTAAACAACTTGATCATCAGCATGTTGCCCAATCTTGGGAAAGAATGAAATTGATGCTTTGCAACTGCCCTACTCATGGTTTGAATTTATGGATGATCATACAAAATTTTGATGCCGGTTTGAACTTTGCTTCTAGAAATCTCTTAGATTCGGCCGCGGGAGGCACGTTTATGGAAATCACGTTAGGAGATGCTACAAAACTTCTTGATAATATTATGGCTAATTATTCTCAATGGCACACCGAAAGATCTTCTAGTAAAAAGTGCATGCTATAGAAGAAATCAATGTTTTGAGTGGAAAGATGGATGAACTTATGAAGATGTTTGCTACTAAAAATACTCCTCTTGATCCTAATGATATGCCTTTGTCTTCTTTGATTGAGAATAATAATGAATCTATGGATGTGAATTTTGTTGGTAGGAATAGTTTTGGAAACAATGCCTATAGAAGAAACTTTAATGCTAGACCATTCCCTAGTAATTCCTCTAATAATTATGGAAATTCCTACAAATATCCTTATGGTAATTTTAATAAGATGCCCTCTGATTTTGAGAATAGTGTGAAAGAATTTATGATTTCTCAAAACAATTTTAATGCTTTGCTTGAAGAAAAATTGCTCAAAGTTGATGATTTGGCTAGGAACGTTGACAGACTTTCGCTTGACATTGATTCTCTTAAAATTAGATCTTCCCCTCCTAAGCATGATATCAATGAATCTCTCAAAGTAATGAGAATTTCCATTGATGAGTGCAAGGAAAGAACCGCTAGATTGCGTGC
Organism: Triticum aestivum; assembly: GCF_018294505.1. Taxonomy (NCBI): domain Eukaryota; kingdom Viridiplantae; phylum Streptophyta; class Magnoliopsida; order Poales; family Poaceae; genus Triticum; species Triticum aestivum. The sequence goes on from NC_057804.1 coordinate 501,382,097, forward strand.
TAAAAAATAAATCTTTATAAAAGCGTGTCCTTCAAGTTTCCGTGAAAATAATGATGAAGATCTTAAAGTTATTGATAATTCTCCTATTAGATCTATGTTTTGCAATATGAATTTTGATGATTATGGGATTGATGATGAATCAACTTTGCCTAAAAGGCGTCCCAAGAATTCAGAGTCTTTAGATCTTAATGCTAAATTTGGTAAAAGTGAGATTGGAGAATCCTCAACTTCTAATAATGTTGAACCTACTATCTCGGATTTCAAGGAATTTGACTATGATAATTGCTCTTTAAAAGGTTGTATTTCCTTGTTGCAATCCGTTGTTAATTCTCCTCATGCTTATAGTCAAAATAAAGCTTTTACCAAACATATTGTTGATGCCTTGATGCAATCTTATGATGAAAAACTTAATTTGGAAGTTTCTATACCTAGAAAACTTAATGATGAGTGGGAACCTACTATAAAGATTATAATTAAAGATTATGAGTGTTTTGCTTTGTGTGATTTGGGTGCTAGTGTTTCCACGATTCCGAAAACTTTATGTGATATTCTAGGTTTCCATGATCTTGAAGATTGCTCTTTAAATGTGCACCTTGCGGATTCCACCATTAAAAAGCCTATGGGAAGGATCAATGATGTTATTATTGTTGCAAATAGAAATTTGGTACCCGTAGATTTTATCGTTTTTGATATAGATTGCAATATTTCTTGTCCTATTATTTTTAGTAGACCTTTCCTTAGAATGATTGGTGTGATTATTGATATGAAGGAAGGGAACATTAGATTCCAATTTCCCTTAAAGAAAGGAATGGAGCACTTTCCAAGAAAGAAAGTCAAATTACCTTATGAATCTATCATGCGTGCTACTTATGAATTTACTGCCAAAGATGGCACTCGTTAGATCTATCTTCGCTTTTATGCCTAGCTAGGGGCGTTAAACGATAGCGCTAGTTGGGAGGCAACCCAATTTTCTTTATGTTTTTTTTGTTTTTGCTCCTGTTTAGTAATAAATCTTGCATCTACTCTCCGTTTAGATGTGTTTTTATCTTTTAGTTAGTGTTTGTGCCAAGTAGAACCTATAGGATAACCTATGATGATAGTTGATTTGATTCTGCTGAAAAACAGAAACTTTGCGCTCACAAGAACAAATTCAATAAATCACAGAAACGTACTTTTGCATTGATTCTTTTTGCTGCTGATCAATAAACAAATTACCCAGTACGTCCTATTTTGGTAGGATTTATAGAGTTCCATAAGTTTGCGTTAGTTATAGATTGCTACAGACTATTCTGTTTTTGACAGATTCTGTTTTTCGTGTATTGTTTGCTTATTTCAATGCATCTATGGCTAGTAAATTAGTTTATATATTACTACTATTAAACAATCAAACTAATTATTTTTTAAAGCCACCCCACAAATGTACGCAGTCTAATTACCACCGTCAGATTAGCCCCATTGAATAAAATCTAATGGTTACAATTAATTTAATCCCGAGCTATGTGTGCAATTAGCAATTTAGTAGGACTGAACGCACTCCACCCGCGGAGGAATATTCCACGGGCGTCTGTGTACGAAGCTTCGTCAACGCAAAAGGCCTTTCCAAATCGCAACTACCACATCCAACTCAAAAAAAAACAAATTGCAATTACCACGTCACCAGGGAGGCGTCTCGGAGTAGAACCCTAGCCGCCACTCCTTCCCTAGACTTCCGCGTCCAAGCGATATAGGATGTCCAACAAAAAACTTGACTGGAATAAACTTTTGGCTCACTGAACTTTTAAGACCTAACTAACAAATTTATAGTTTGGTAATAAATAGAATAAATGAACTTTTGGCCAGCTGAGCTTGGTGTTTCTTTTTGCAGCATGATGATTTTAGAAGTACAGTCAAATGGAAGGCTGGAGGAAGATTTTTGAAATGGCAAAAGCGTCAACAAGGACACAAGACATGAGGTAATAAGCATTCTTCTATGTGTTACCATCTGCTATTAGATTGTACTATTCTCTTTGCAACATGATGATTTCAGAAGTACTGTCTGGAGGGTGGTTTGTTTTGCTCCGGAGATATATGAAAATTGGACATATATATGCAGGTCTGACTTGTTTCTTCATAGGGGACAAAGGTGTCCTCTTCATAATGGTCAGGGACACAACTTCCAGCTTCACATATTTGGGTTTTAACTATCTCTTTTGTTTTTTGCCTTCACTGTTACTGCTTTTGTTAGATATCTTATTTCTTGAAGTCAGACTCCAAAGTTTTGTTTTGTATATGCGCATTTCATATTAGTCAAGACGTGCATTGACCTTTGATCCTTACTTTAGAGGCTTTAGTAAGTACCTCTATTTTATAAGATTGACAAGGTATCAATATTCTTCTCCTTCAGCTATATATAGTCAGGATTCACAAGTAAGGAGAAGAGGCTATTGATGGAATCATTTTTTGTTGTTTGTCTTGTTTCCTGATATTAAGTAGCATTATAATTAGCAATTTGTGAGTGAGTTTGCCTGCATCACTATATTAGGAAGTCCTCTACATGCAATGGTTACTGATTGTGAGGCTCACTATTTTTATATGGTACCTGGGTTGATTCAGCTGAGAATGATTCACATACTAGAAACTTTTTATATAGGACATGATAATAGCATGCTGGTTAGGGTAAGAATCTCTTTTCTGATCCCTATTTGGTTCAGTTGACATCGTTTAGTACGATGTATGTGTAGCACATCCTTAAATATTTGTAGCCTTGGTATCATCAGTCAACTACATGATGTTCACCTTCTGCCTGAGCAGATGAATCGTCCACTGCCTTGGATGTTGTGCCGTCCTCCAGTCCCATTCATATGCCTTATATAGTGCCCTTTTGCATTACTTATGTTATATCTGCGGACTGTGCACATGAGCTTCTTCTTATCTTTACTCATTAATGTTGATTCTGTTTCAAGGTCGGTAGCTTCCCTCATCTTGGTTCTTATTTTAGGTTCAAGCCAAGTGAGTAGTATTTGTGATCCAAATGACTAGTTTCATATATCAACTTGACATATGTATGCACCCCTCCCTATTTCCTCATTCTCTAATTCTTTGGGTCATTTAAGAACTTGTGATGGGTTAATTTATTTGCAGTACAATGTTGATGATGCTCTAGGACACCTCCCACATTAGTTCTCCGTTGTCGTTCAACTACAGGACAGGACGGACGTCTCCGTGCTCACCCACCATTATTTAAACGGATAGTCACCCATAAGCGCGGTATGCCCCAACTTAATTTTTTTCAACTTCATTATTTTGGATTATCGGTTCTCCTTACTTCTATCAATCCATGGCAAGAAGTTATGCAACTAAACTACTTCTCTGAGTTTGGTGGGCAGTAAATCAATAGGATTATTGCCGATGGTTGTTTATGGTCAGAAAATTCTCTCACTGGCTATTTGAATAATTAATGTAGAATTTGGCGTGTTATGTATCTCATCGAGCAAGTACTTTTTCTTGATATGCCACCTGCATATTTTAAGTTAGTTGTTTTAGTTGGACTGATAATTTGGTACTGCAGACAAAACACATAATGACTGGGCACATTCAAAAGCATTTTCAAAAGGCATAGGGTGATTGACTTCATGTTAGTAAAATAACCTTTCACTGTCGTGATGTCATCAGTTTACAAAGTGTGCAACCTGACCTGCTACTGTCTGGGTTTTTGTATGCTACTATGTTTACTGTCTACCTTGGTGACGAGGCAGGGAAGGTAAGTGGGGATAACCTATTGGCCGGGGCAAAAATAATGACCAACTTTTTCATTAATGTTTGAGGGGCATATGGTCTTGGTGCTGCTTAAGGTTGGACATATGGCTATCACTGTAGGTGCTTCTCTGAGTCGCTGTCATCTTCTTCGCCACCAGTTTGGTAACCATCACTGTCGGTGTACTAGAGTAGGGGTACCCTAGTATCCCGAACTTGTGCACGGGCAGTTGCAGCACCCCGCGGCAAGACTTGCCGGACGATCGCCAAGGTCCTCCGTGGTTCCCTTGGAGCCATTCAAGAACAAAGTATTCAAGCCAAGGAGACAAGGCCCCGGCAAGAGGAGCTTGCCGGGAAGGCCAACCAAGGCATCCCAAGGAACTTGCCGTGACACGCCACGCATCCCGGCAAGGCAACAAGGCCCCGGCAAGAGGAGCTTGCCGGGAAGACCAACCAAGGCATCTCGAGGCCTGGTGAGCGACAAGCTTCCGGACCCGACAAGACAACGGCCGCGGCAGGCGGCCACTCTGTACCCACGCTCCAGCACATCCACCAACGTGTCGCTCTGGGGGCCTTTCCAAGCGCGCGTGGCGGGAGGCTGTGCAGCCAGCGGTGCGCGGTGGCATGCAAAGCTGACAAGACTGCCATCATGGCGAGCGGTGGCGTCCCTGACGGTACCTTTCTGCACTGTTTGGGCGACACAGACGGGCATTTAATGCCCTTGTCCCCTGCCGTCAGGGTTAGGTAGGATACACTGTACAGGTAGCTGTACCAACCACCTCTCTTTTTACGCTTTTACCCTTTCTCTGCGTTGCCACCTGTCGGTGACCCCTTGAGCATATAAAAGGAGGCCCATGCGCAACGTAGAGGGGGGTTCGGCTCATTCGGAAGCCAGAAAAACACTTAGCTCTCTCGAGCAAGAACACAAGACAATCAAACAAGCAGTAGTAGCAGTATTATCTCTCCGGAGAGCTCTGGAGCTGGGTAAACTGCTTGTGTCCTTCGCCTCGATCCGCTCTTCGTGCGAT